>NW_027104083.1:0-2875 GCF_902728285.1 Clytia hemisphaerica
TAATGTAGATGGTGGTGGCTCTGCAGGAAGCGTTTCATCTTGCTGTGCTGCATTTGGAGCTACGTTGTCTTGCTGCGGAACGACCGTTTTGAGGGCGCGAAGCGCCTGAATAGGGAGTGTAGCATCCTTTTTCTAGATCTGCGCGTGGCGTAAAAAAATCTGTATATGTACGAAAATTTCTGAAAACGAGCCGGATGGATGGCAAAATATTGACTTTGCTTCGTGTTGGATGGGATTAAAATTAGTTTAGCACTATTTGAAGTATTTGTTTCGTAAATTACTTATTTTAATAGAATATAATCTATGTTTTGAGTATTATAATGTAAGATTTTTTATGAAAATTGCAACTTTTGTACAAATAATAGTAATAGTACCAAAACTTTATCTCCTTTGCTTTTTTCCGCTTTTCATTTTCAAAACAACAAAGATGGCCCAGAAAACCAACGAATCTCTTCGGTTTTTGATGTGTATGCATTAACTTTTGGACTGTTTATGTTTATGGCCCATTGAAAGGTAAATCGAAGATATCTTCATTTTTTTTCACCTTTATGGTTTCAACCACCTTTGGCATGTTACATTAGTACTTTTTCTTTGGGTTGACTTTTTTGTATTAAATTGAATTTCATCTCACAAAACAAAATGTGTTTTTTTCTCGGCCATGTGTTTCATGGATATCATATGGCCACGTTTTCTTTCCACAGACTTATCTTTATTCATATGGGGGGTCGTGTGTTTAGTCCATTTTACTCTAACTATAATTATTTTCATCTCTTCTGTCTTCAGGGTTCAGGTGAAGGAGCTTGATTGATGTGATGGGTGACTTTTAACTACCGATCGGTCGACTGGCTGAATCAGCAGTGTTTCAGTGTTTTGGTGGGTGAACGTGCACAACAAAGAAGCAGCATAAAACCAAAATATACATAGCATTATGACTGTATGAACGGATTGTGATTGATGGAGTCCTGCTGAATATAAATTGTGCCAGTTCTATGTTATTCCGTGCAATGTTTACGAGACAAAAGAGAAGACTGTACTGGAAAGCAGAATCAAAATGATAATTGCTATTTTCGTCATTGAAGATTTCTTCAATATTTATTCGATAATGGAATCATTTTGACTGTCTGATTTGGCTTGATTGATTCCATCATCGCTTGCTGACTCTCGAGAGATTTTTGTTTCATTGGAGCTTGATCATAATCAATTAGAATAATACCGATTTATATTTGTACGATAAAGTGATAACAAAAGCATGCTTGATGACTTTGGCCCAAAAGACAACTTAAATGATAAAAGTACCTATATGTTACTTTTGATGCTACCTCGAATATATTTTCAAACTAGATATCTTTCGCAAAAAAGTGCTTTTTACTGGCGAATCAACTTATATCTTCATAAACTCTTTGACGTGAGATTGTAGATAACGCTTGTTATTGTTTCTGCCTAATAAATAGTAATGGCATTACTTTAATATACTTATATGAATTATAGAAGTTTTTTAATTTTATTTTGCAAGACAAGGTTCTTGAAAAAATTAGTTTGGACTGGTTTGGATTGATTTTATGAAACATTGGGAACATCTTTTTTCCGAACACACAATATCGCAAAAATAGACTCACAAAAAGACAAAATTTCATCACGCAAAAAATCTCACTAGTCTTGATAAGTTACTGGAAATTATTGCTAGGCTGCTGATTCCTTTTCGGAAAATTGATACTACATTTGAAGTGAATGATATCATAAAGAGGTAGCACATTTTGAGACATTGTATACTAGGTTCTAATGGCTGAAAAGCTCAAGATCATCTTTCAAACTACGCACTATTTTCTTTTAAATTTTGAAGGAAAATGTATAATATAATTTTTGAATTGTTGATAAATTTGTCTTTGTAAAAGTTTTATAGAAAGCTAAGTAATTGTTTCAAAAAGTCACAAAAAGATGGGATAAAAGTCTTTAAATTTATTCAGATAAACTACCAGCCTAATGTAATATCTTTGTTGTTGGTCATTCAGCCATTGCACAAGAAATATGTGTGTTCTTTTTTGTCACTTGCACTCTATTTTATTAGAACCAGTAAATTTCTTAAAGGTTTGGCTGTCCTTTTTTGCACTTTGAGCCTGGAATAGTTTTTGAATTGCTCAAAGCCCGGCGTATTTAATTTTTGAGCCTCGTATTGTTCTTATAAAATTCTTATAAAAAAGAAAGAGTTGAGTTGGAAAACATTATCAATAAAAGTTTGACTTATAAAAATAATTTGTTAGTGTCGAAATTTCTTTGCTTTGCGAAAACGGAACGGTCGTTCCGCAACCCCTTTTATGTTGATTCTTTATTTTTAACTTTTTTGGATGGAAACACCCACCTGTCCATAATAGGTAAAAAACATCAATGTTAGAGAATGGGTGGACCCGACAATTTGAAATATTATTTTGCCTCAATTTCATCATCAATCATTGCCGTCAACGGGTGATACATTGCATTACTCTGCCATACTTTTCACTGTGTATTTTACCAAAATGTGCACATAGCATGGACATGCTCCTATTGTGGACACCTCCTTCTAAAAGATTTCAGTATTTATTAATCTTAATAAAACTTTTTTAGTTTCTTGCTATTCTAACATTCATTATTTCATATCATGATACTAGTAGTATAAAGGATTTATCACTCAAGTATGAAGTGTGAATCTGCCGGTTTCTGCCTACTTTTTAGCCCCCCCCCTTAAAAAGGTGGAATAAGGATAGTGAAAAAAATCTCCCTAAAAATAAAATGGGAAAATATATGTTTATTCAGCCACCCCATCCTTATTTCAAGTTTGGGGCAGAAATTGTTTAATAGCACAGGGTGTCCATAATTTGTTAGTAAATAAACATTAAAAAAC
>NW_027104084.1:0-15187 GCF_902728285.1 Clytia hemisphaerica
AGACCGATCGATAAGAATCGTATCAAGTATTTTACTTAGGTCCTTTGCTAGGCTAAACAATCAATAACGTCTTGATGACGGCGTTGCTTACCTGCTGCCGATTTATATTCGTGAATGTATCGTCCCGTTAGAAAACGTACCGTCAGAGCTGAAAAACATGAAATATTTCTAGAATTGATTAAAAATATGTTTAAAATTTATTTTATGCGATTGGCAAAAATTAATCAAGCAAAACCTAAAAAAATGAGGAATATACTGCTACATAATTTCTAAGCTTCGTGTTGGAACCGTAAAATCAGAAAAATTGATAAATAAAAGAGTGTTACTTTCAAAGAACATAAGTAGACAGTACCGACCTGTTTTGCCAACTGACTTGCTTCCAAGTATATGAATTTTAAATGTTTTTAAATGTGTCTTTTTCAATGATAAATGTGATTTAATATCCGGTGTAGAGGAACTTGATTCAAGTTGAAATTGGCTTTTTTGTAAAATTCTGTCTAACATCGGGTTACTACCACTAACTTGACTTTGTTCGTGTAACCTGACAGCTGCCATGGTAACTTGTCGTCGTAGCGACGTTTTACGTTTATGTACGGCGGTATGGCTCTCATCAAACGAAGATTGTCGTAAAAGTCTCGGTGATTGATTTCCGGTCGTTGACGATCGTCGAATAGGTAATTGTTTACCTTGAACTGTCGCTGAAGGAGGGTGCATTGACACAGAATGCCGACGCTGAAAAGTTGACGTAATCTTTTTCTTAACATTACTAAAAGCAAAATGACTGTTTTCGATTCTTTTGATTTGTGTTGTTATTATCGTCCATTTTTTTCGATGTTTGATTTGATGAAGATTCATATTCGTCGGAACTCGTCCTCCCATCCGAGCCTTCACTCGTATCATCAAAATATTCTCGGTCGATGCGTTTTCGTCGTCGTAAACTACCGAATCGTGGACTACGAGGAATTGGACTTTCAGACCGGAAATGTGGTTCGCTGCTCATATTGTATATGTTGTGTTGGAAATATGGGCCTGTCATTCCCTCCCCTTGCCTAAAATTAAAAGAAAATATAAACGTAATTACCAAACTGTCCAATAAGGTCAGCAATGAAGTATAAGCCCAAAGGGCTAGAAGCAAATCTCTAACCTTTCTCAGGCAAGAAAAAGGGAAGCCCTAAGATATGCCACGTGTTATTGACGACGGATTGAATCTATCAATTCCTTTGTTTCCGAGTGATATTTTTTTCGAAATTTAGCGGTAAACTTTTGTTTCAATCTGCCATATGTGTTAAAATCAGGCGGGCCGCTCTAAGCCACGCAGCTTTGGTAGGATTTGTTGGTTTCAAATTCTACCAAGGAGATTCGCTACTAGCCCTTCGGGCTAAAATACGTCATTGCGTCAAACTCTTCATACAGAAATAAATGTTCTTGCTTTTAAAAGTGTTTTAGCAAAATAATGATCCTGTCTATGCCTAGGATATCTTTTTGTTGAAGTTAGAGTTGGTGAAACCAAAAAGCAATATTCTCACTCCCTCCAAATAATAGATTTATTATTCTAAAGTTTCAAACTTTAAAACAATTGCAACAAAGTTCAAATTCCAGCCTATTTTTATCGATCTGTCATACCTTTGAAAAGATCCATTCGTTCAAGAAAATTTGAGACACAGACAGACAGATGATGAAAAATTCACAGCAATGATAGACAATATTATGAAAATAGTTATCAAATTCAAAATTCGAGAACAAAATTTAAGAAAGATAACTCTCTCTTAAAAGTATACATTGCAATAAATCGTTTTAAAATCTCCATGAAAATTAATACCAAGCAAACAAGAAAAAGGGCATGAAAAAAATGAAATGAAATTTTAACAGTATTTGAGAGGTGTAAATAGCAACACGAATAAAAGAAAGGGCAACAAAATTTACGAGCTTTTAGATTTATGAATAGTTTGAAGAGAATTTTCAATATTGTAGCAATAAAGTGCTAAAATCTTGAATGCTTTTGACGTCACGGAGAAAAGATATTTTATAAAGTCTTGAAGATTCCAAAATTTAATTTCCAGATGTAGAACAAGAAATATTAATTTCTGGAACTATTTAGTCTTTAGTGCTTTTTTAAAATAAAAAAATTATAAGAACAATTTTATAAGAATATTGGGGCTCAAACTCAACAAAAGGGCTGAATTTCAAGTAATTTAAATGCGAAAATTCTGACCACTCCAATTTATCACCAGAAATAAAAACATGATAAGAACAATTTGAGGCTCTTAGGGCTGTTAAATAAGAACAGCCGAGTTTCATAAAAAGCTTGCTGGTTCTTATAGGTGTAGTAGACTTTCTTCATCAACATTTTACTTCCAATAAAACTAAAAATCACCTTACTTTAGAACCCGCATACTGAGATAGTAATCAAAATTTCAATCAATCTGTATCCCCTCAGTAAAAAAAGTTACAAGTCAAAATCTTCAAAATGTTGCAAAAAGTATCTCTAGTTCAACTGACCAAGTATAAAAAAGAGCATCGTCAAAATTACCAACTTTATAGAATATATAGTATTTTCAAACAAGGTAGCTCTTTCCTGAAGATTGGCATTGTCAATCAAATGATGATTATAATAGAAAACCGGGTGTTTTGACGGTGTATCATTAATGATAATTAATGGGCTATTTATAATTAGTTTTCTTCTCCCCATTTCTGTATTTTTTCCTGTCAATTCATTTTGAGAAGGCATTTGCAAACTCATTGCTTTTTCTTTTCAATCCAATTCCTTGTCACGATCAGAAACAATTATGGGTTTAAAGTATGTCTGCATATTGAAGAAAAGGAAAAAGATTATGGCCACACACGCAATTTTTGAATGGCGGCCATAATGTTGTTAATTACGCAACTTGAATTTTAAATTGATTTTGATTTAATTTCCAAAGCAAGGAGTTGCAACAAACATAATATCTATATTTGGTTTAAAGAACAATTTAAAAAAAAGTGCGGGTAGCGAGAACTAGGAGAACTGGGAGAATATGTTGAGATTTCTTTCATCTATCACCCCTGTCTCGTGTAGTACTGAGCTACAGTGGCCTTCTGTAAATAAGGCATTTGGGGTTTTCTTTGGCTTTCCGGATTCTATGTTAAAGAGAAAATGTTGTCCAATCTTATTCAATACAAATAAATTTAAAATAAAAACAAACCCAGTTTGGGGTGGTGGTACAATTGCACTCTTTCGAACAGCCGCAACCATTATTTCTCAATTATTATTTTGTCTCGTTCACTGAGTTGTAGATAACCAAATAACCAAGAGTCTACAACACCACAACACCATACAAATTTTCTGATCGACTATGCTTCTCTCGATGTCTCTAGAAAATGTATTCTTGAATCATCCACTCTCCTCTCTCACTAAGATACATAAAGATATCTTTCATCGAACTCAAAAAAGTCAAAAAATATTGACTGTGAGTCACGAATCCAATGTCAAACAAATTAAATGCAAATTTTCGTCACATAAAGTCCATACGCATTTGAAAAATTATACAAACATGCAATCTAGATGATGAAACGAGATAGTCGTGAAGTGAGCTCTTTCTCACAAAAAATTCGCTAATGGTATTTTTAGAATAGAATACCCACTCGCATTTGGAATGCGCTAAGTCGTATTGTCGTAAAGATAGGGTATCAACGTAAGAAAAACAAATGGGTCATCCTAACCTTTGACGTCAAACCAAGACCAATGCAATGTCTTCATATGAATTTATTTGTTTATAATCCTTTTCATGACATTTGAAGACTTTCAGTCAGAGACAAAATCACGCTTTTTCATCTATTTCTTTTATAAGAAAAATAAGACTAAAAAGGTGCAGTGGGGCATTTCTTCCTTTCAAATACGAACTTTGGGGTACTGTATCATTAGTGAAGATTGCAAAGGGTAGGCGAAGGCTAAGCTAATGGACCGTTATAGTGATTCAGACCAAGAGAAAACTGGAAGATTTCTCTACATTTCTAAATTTGAGGTTGTCTGACCAGGCCAGAAAGCTTACTCTCAATGCGAAGTACATTATAAGAAATCAATTTATCATAGGCTTAAAAACAAGATAGGTGTTCGGGCGGAGGTCCTCTTTGATAATACTTAATAGACCACTAATTTGTTTGATCTTGATTGTGTTTACGAAAATTTTATGCTGTGATTTTGCAATTGCAATCTTTTAACAAGATTTTGAGATTTGGAAGACAAAAATATGCATTCCTTAGACATAATGGATAATTTTCATACTCTATGAAGGCACCTTGTAGCATAGAGAAATGACATGCATCTACAAACATCCCCGTCTCACAGCTCCGGGTGGAAAAATTGGTCGAATAAGTTTTCCCAGTGAGAAAAATGCCCTGGATTGCTTTAACTGAAAGAATGCACTGATCCCAAATATATTATTTGGAAAAAAACTTTCTAGCTCTTTTAATCAAAAATAACAAAACCCCAAACCTTATAAGACATTCTTATCGTTAAACTCCGTCATTTTTTCCAATTGGCCAAAATATATTACCACAGGGTTAGTGAAATAGCGATGTCTGCAAACTATCCATATTAACATGGTATCACCGCAGTTAAATGAAGTGACCAATGTTGTTTAGTTCGTTTCGAAAATAAATTTTAAGCTTTCTCAGGATGTGATAATCGAGACGACCCTTCAATAATTTTATAGCCCATCGTATTCCCTTTCTTGATTAGATGCAACCAGATTTGGTGCAACTCTTCGTATATTTTACCCCCTAAATTTAAGGCCACAAGTCTATAGAGTAAAAGATAGTTTGTTTTGAAAATTTACAAAGTAGACTTGTGTAAAGCTAATTTGAACGACTAATTTGAAATCAAATCAGACAGTATAATTATAAAAGATTATGGCTCAAAAATATCAGACAACGCTGACATTCAAAATGTATGTTATTTAGATCTTCAAAGTACATTCAAAAGGAACTATTATTGCACGTAGACGGCATTCTATCTGCATCACTAAGCGACCGCCTAATCCTTATGGCGGCCGAAGTTTTTCCGCCAATCGGACCTGAACATAAATACAGGCTGCTTGCCTGTTTTAGCTAATCAGGAAATTGAAATCAAATCCTTTTTACAATTGATTGAATCGACAAAAGTGAACATAGTTTATTTCCATCAGCTAACGGATATGAAGCATAAAGGGCATTAAAAAGGAGACTAAGAAGTAATTTAAGATTTAACTGTCAAATATTTCCAGGGAAAGCCAATGAGTTCAGAATGTGAAAGATAATATGCATCTTAAATCAGGGGGGCGCTTCAACCAGGTATAATATCTCGGTAGAATTCCGAAATTTGAAAAAAACTTTATTTAAATATAACCAAAACGAGATATTTTTTATTCGAGATAATCAAATCATTGTTTAACCAGCTCTTTGTATTGTTCGAATAAATTATTTTAAATCATCAGGGGGGGGGCTTGGAAATTATCTTTACCCTGCTTGCTTATTAAGGTTTTTAGTGTCACCTACAAGGGAAAAATGATGATGAACATTCTTGAGCTATGATGAACCCATTTGACCAGTTAGCAAAATACTGATATTCTTGCGTCATTGCATCAAATTAAAACGTGATGATATTTATAAGAATTTTTACGTAATATCTTTAAGTTACTAAGCCAACTTTAAAGCAAATTCTTCTGATTGCTGGTACTATGACGATTTCAAGATCTGTATTTTGTTCCTAAACCGACTTTTACCTCACCTCGTCACCCCTTATTAGATCTCAACAGTAGTTAATGTCTTATTTTCCACTTAGTAGAAAAGTTTTCCGCGTATTAAGTTATCCAAAATACACGAGGATGACAGCTGAGTCCGTCGGTTTAACCTTTGAAAATTCGAAAGACAATCCTTACATAGATAGGTGTATATTGAAGTTCTTGGCAAAAGAATGTTTTGAAGATCTTCTCGACCAAGATACTCAGGATACTAAGTTTATGAAATGAAATTTAACTTACGGGTTAAAGACGTCCAACGTATTCATCTTCATTTGAAAAGAAAAATCTAAATCAAGATCCAAACAATCTCACAAAAATCCAAACAACAAACTTTTTAACTAGATTTTTTTTTTGTTACAACCCACGTCCTTATAATAACAAAAATTACCCCTTCAAGGAGCCGGCCGAATCAAACATTACATTAGAAGAAAAAAAGTCATCGATTTTTTTTATGTAATGAGTAGGCAATATTAACAGAAGCAAACCTAGTGCACTCCGTGGTAGCGGATATCCTGTTTGAAGGTCGTTAGTTTATATAAAAATGACAGGTCTCATTTCCTCTCTGCGATGAAGAAACCTTTTTCAGGGACCTGCAAAGATATCTAAAGCGGGAATCTCAAATGAAGCATGAGAAGTGTCAAATTTGGTTAGTGGCAAAATAAAAATCTCTTCATCGTGAATATTAAAGCACCTCTTAGTCCGCCATATTTACGCTCGTGACAACCTCTTAAAATCTTGAAAAACGTTTCAACATAGATTCAGATTCGAAATTCTTTACTTCAAAATACAGAATATTCATTCAATGTCATTAGAAAGATGTATCCATTCATAGAACATTCAATTAACGTCCATTCCATAACCTAGTGGGCTACTGACGAAAAGCAAAGCCACCAAAATCAACACAACCTTGTTTTTCAACCACTTCAAAAGCTCAAGTGTTTTCAATACCAAGTCCAAAAATGTTTAACTCACTGCTTTGTAAAGTCTTACAAAACGTGAAATGCGAGCGAGCATATCCACCCCCTCATTTTCGTACTTTATAATACTCTTTTAACACATTTTTTTCAACGCGTCGTTAACTTAAACGTTTGACCGTTATATAATGAACCCAGATAAAGAAACAGACTTTCACCTTTTCAGCATTTTCACCCTGTTTGTAACTGCTTACATAAAGTTCGGAAGCTCATAAAAAGGTCATGCCTTCTATATTTGTTTTAGACCGCTGGATGTATTAATTGGCAGCAAATGTTCGATTTTTGCGTCAGGAATCTCCTCTACAAATACACCCCTGTGTCACAGACCCGCTGGGAACCCAGCCCACTGGAAAATTCAGCAAAAAATTTGTCCCCGGTGGGAAAATATTCTGGAATTTCGACCCCACCGGGAGATCGTCTTTGATTTCATCCCCACTTAAAATTCAATGTTTAAAAATTGAACTCTAAAACCATCACCATCACTGGATTTTTGCGTCAGAAATCTCCTCTACAAATACACCCCTGCGTCGACGTTTATTGGTCAGTTCAGACAATCTTCTTTGAATACGAAATTCGGCCCTTTTATTGAAATCAGCCAAGATATAAATCATCATTTTATTTTTGAAGTCACACACATACACACACGTAAAGGAACCATTATAGCACTTCATCACTATATGAATACGTGATGAGCTTAATCTCTATTCATGATACGTATAAAAAATAATGTTAAAATTTAGGGCTTAAATAATATGCAAATCCCACGCTGGTGTTTAAAAGAGAATTTAATTCCAAGGGAAATCCTTAGCGAAAACGAAAATAAATGAGCATGAAATTAGAAATACTTACAAAGTTAAATTGTTAAGGTTCCTCATCTTGATATAAATATGAAAGTCTTTTGTGGAGAATCCAAGATTTTTGTAAAAAAGTATACAATGCAATCTTTTATATTCAACCAACGATTGTATCCACTTGAGAATGCTCTTGAAATTATCAAAAATCAACAAACCAACTAACAAAGGCTGAACACAATATCAGACCATACAAAACTAGAAAAAAAATCGTCAAGAAAAAATTACCTCATAATTTAAACTTAACTGTCAAAAATGATCTTATCGCATATCCGAAATGCGCCTTAAGCAATCTAGTACTTAGTCCCCTAATTATTAATTATGTAATTAAGTACAGTAATAAGTACAACTTTATTGCAAAAAAAGACTGGTATAGAGTCATTAGTACTTAAGTACCCTAACCACGAATAAGGTTTTTGGAACAAGTAAAACGAGAAATGGTTAGGTATTTTGCTTTTTTTGGTATATCAAATTGGTTTGTTGAAAAAGCTATAAAAAACCATAGACGATGCTTGGTTACCCTGGTTTCAAAATCAAATTTTATTAAAGAAATTGATTACATAGTCAGTCCAATACCTCTGTCCCATTGGCAATGCTAGAGAATGAGGGTGCGAATCAAACTAATTGTTGTGAAAATACATGTTTTAACCAAAGTAGACGTATTTTTTAAGAACAAATTATATTATAAGAACATAAGGCTTCGGTTGCAAAAACATTAGGAACAAGTTAAGAACATTTTAAGGCTTTGTGGACTCTATAAATCTCCTGATTACTCAGGAAAATGGACATAAATACTCACAAAATGGGGAAAAAAAGAACATGTTAAGAATATTTCAAAGCCTAAAACTCGAAAATTTAAAAACATCTAAAGAATTTAATTTTAAATGTTCTTATAAAAAATGTTTTGTCATAGGGAAGCGTCTTTCCCTTTCATTCTTGTTCGTATAATGGTTGAGTCGTTGAGTAAATTACCGTAGCAAAATGAAGATAAAATTTCAGTTAATACCTAATTAGCGAATTGTAGGCTGTCGCAAATTTGCGCTAATTTTTCAAAATCCTAGCATAATTGATGTCAACAAAAGATGCTAGTGATAATAATTTGAATGCTTCGATAAATTACAAGTCGTCCAGTGATGGTTAGTTGTGAATTCCATACACTTTATTCTTTATTGAAAAGACATATTTCATAGGAGCAACCAAAATTTTTGAAGGCTTCGGATGTTCTTAACTTAAGTCTTAAGTTTAAAGCTTAAAAATGTTTTTCATCATTTTTAAAGCGTTTTTGTCCACTTTCCAAAGCAGAGCTCACAAAGCCCTATAATGTTCTTAACTGGTTCCTAACATTTTGGCCATCTAAGCCTCATGTTCTTATATAGCTTGTTCTTATAAAAATGTGAAATGACCAATGAGACTTATAAAAAAATTGTAATAAAAGAAAGTAAGGGAGAAAAGACACTTTTTTATTTATTTCTTTCCTGACTGACATCGCTCTACTTTTGTATTGAGCACTGTAAAAAACTGAAGAAATACTTAAAAACTAGAAAGAAAGTTTCAAGTTTATTTGAAAACTGTTGTAAGAGGTATATAGTGCTCTTCTGCTGGCAGAGAGTTTTTGTTAATTACTTCCATCGCATCATTTTCAAGGTTAGTCAGCCGGGAGGCTGAAAGCTGTGATTATTTCAACAATTGTCTATATCCACCCCGCACCAAATTTCATATCTAAATACACGTTTTTTTTTTTATAAGAACGTCAAAAATTTTCGAAGCCTTCGGATGTTCTTAGTTTTTTGGATTTGAAGTCTAAAAATGTTCTTAAAATGTTCTTATTTTCAGCATTTTTTGAGCATTTTGATGTAATTTCTTAAGAAATTGCATGTTTTTAAGTCTCCAAAGCCTTAGTATGTTCTTAGAATGTTCTTAAATTTTTGAGCCTCGAAGCCTTATGTTCTTATATAGTTTGTTCTTATGAAAAAAAACAACGTGTATTTACCGTTGGTCACTAAGGAGAAAACCACTTTAACAGGCGTCTTCGTCAATGTAGATGACTCAGGAGGAAGTTCAGTTGAGGTGATATGCAGCTCTTTGCGGTAGCATCAAAGAACGTTGCAAAAGATAAAATGGGTTGTCAATAGTGCATCTAATAAATTTAAGTATATGGTAAACTGGCAGTGAATAATTGAATAAGAGAATTAAAGATACTGTCTCCCCGGTGGAACTTTGTCCCATGTAACACGAGAAGCTTTTTTGCGTTGGTGCAATGCAATATGCTCTATCCCACCAACACAAGAAAAAAAGTGTGTGTCTCATGGTTTCTTTTTTTGTTTCATGGGACAAAAAGTGAGGAAAATACCCAAAAGACACGCTGATTTTGTCCCTTGGACAATGGGGCAAAATTGGTTTGAATCAATTTTGCTCCATTGCCCCAGGGACAAAAATGAGAGAAACACAAATTTTATTAAAAGAAAAATAGGGTGGAGACACGAGAAAGCGTTTCAGGTTGGTGGGATGGAGCATGTTGCATTACACCAACGTGAAAAAATTTCTCGTGTCCCCAAGCCTTAACTTCAAATAAGGATTAAATCAAAGCCAATTTCTCAGTTGGGCAAGGGTCCCAACCATTTTGTGACACAGGGGTGTATTAAAAATACTTTTAATCCCTAGCTCATCCAAGTGTAGATTATTTAGCCAATGTTGATGTCTCTGTTGGATGGAAAAAGACTTTTTTTAAATATTGAAGAGCTTCAAGTTATATTGTCTAATGCTCACAATAAGCAAATGAGGTTTCTCAAAAGTCTTCGAAAGTTCGGGTGAGATTTCAGCATAGTTTTCCAGCGGGATGAATTTCAGTGTACTTTTAATAACATTTACGACTTTGGTTGGCCGATTTTTCGAGTACATCCAACTGGGTATTCGAGACAGGGGTGTATATATTAACTTCGTTAACAACTTCGTTAACTCATCTTCATGAAAATTAATGACACACCTAAAAAGTTAATAGCTGAAGTGATCTGTAATCAAACATAAAAAACCACAAGGTTTTAATAGTAGGAAATCGATGGATTGACGTAAAATGGTTTAAAGATGATGATTTTCAATTTAAACTTGTTATTGTGTACTAATTACAGTAGATTTTATCTAATAGCCTAATGAATATCATAGCCCTGTAAATAAATCTGACAGGTAAAACATAAGAGGAAGTACTAGGATCCGGGGGGCACTAAGGGTGTAAAATTCCAAAAATCTGACAATAGTTTGCCTGAGAATGGTAAAAATTTTCAAGAAAATGCACCGTAAGGGTAGATTTTTCTCTCAAATTTGCTCAAATTTTGCCAAATCTTCTTTGCACTGTAAGGGTCCGATTTTAAAGGACTAATTTTAGGCCGCAAGTACATATGCTCGTTTTTGAATCGAGTATAGCATGCAATCGCCTTTTTCACTGACGGATTTAAGACAATAGAGGAGCAAGTACGTCGCAAACTAGACTATGCTATAGTCTAAGACGAATCACTATCTAAGAAATAAGCCCAAAGCCGAAGAAAATTCGCAAATTGGTATTTTTGCCGAAAAGAGTTTACAGTCGGTAGAGTTGCCAGTCTTCGAAACTCTCCCGCCGATTTTTTTCCGTATACCCCCATAACAACGCCATCCGCCATATTTTCGATAACATCATCTAGTCGGAAACATGCGAAGGAGTGTAACGCTTGTTAAAGGACAATGAAATTTGCAATTCGGAAAGTACAATTACAATTCTCTTCCTCTGATAAGTTCGACGTGGTATAAAACTGCGCCTATGGTTTTAAAATTTTATTGAATATTTATATTTTCGTATCTCGCCAAACCTAAAATTCTTCTCTGGGGTATCGCCAGGCTTACACCTCGCAAACCTGAGTTTGTGCCCCGTAAACCTAGGTTTGTGCTTTAAAACCTTGGTTAATGCTTTGTAAACTTAGGTTAGCGCGGGTTTAGGGCCTTTTACGTTACTTAGGTTGACCTGACTAACCAATCAATGCTCATTCTTCGCAGAACTTATTGTTCTCGTATTTCTGACCAATAGGAACTGAGAGGCGAATTCCATAACTGGAAACCACATAAATTCCAAACAGACATTTTACAGAAAATATTGTGAAACCAGAATACGGTCCGGGTTTGTGCTGGTGCTGCCACCTCAAGCAAAGCCAAAAAAAATGGAGCCTGCCAAATTACACCGGGCCACTTATCAGCACCCATCAAGTCTATCAAAAAGCTATAAGTAGCCCCTGGGCTAACATGTCATCCCAGGCATAGATTTATAAAGCCCGAAGGGAGGCCCGGAAAACCCGAGTTATTTTTCCCGAGTTATTTTTCCGATTTACGGAAAACCCGAGTTATGACGTCATTTTTAGAAAATTATGACGTCACACTCAAATTTATAACTCGGTTTTTTTTCTTTCCATTAAATTTTTGAGTTATTTCATGAATTTTAACTCGGTTTTTTTTCCTTCCCTTAAATTGTCGAGTTATTTCAAGAATTTTAACTCGGTTTTTTTTTCTTCTTTTAAAATTTGGAGTTATTTCCAGATTTTTAACTCGTTTTTTTTTTCCTTCTTTTAAGATTTCGAGTTATTTTTCTTCCTTTAAATTTTCGAGTTATTTTTCCTTTCTTTAAACTTTATTAAATTAGATTATCCCCTACTTCTTCAAAATTTTAGAGAGATTAAATAATACCCTCAAGGGCCTCTTATCCCCGTACTATTTGTGTGCCAAAGTGCACCTAAAATCAAACAGGTATTGGCATGTATTGGTTGCCTCATTATTATGATATTTAATGCTATCTTAAGTGGGTTAATTTTTCGCGATTCAAAAATCTAAAATTTCGCGTGGAATGAATTTCGCGAATCAGCCTCTTTTTCACCTAATTTCTTTCATTTATATTCAGTTCTACCATAGACTTACTTTTGATACGTAACTACCAAAAATTTGCAGCTTCGACAAATATCTATTCTTATTTTAGGGGGGGGGTGTATAGGGGAATGAAATGTAAATGCGGGAGGATTGAGACCACTCTGCACATTAGTCAAGAGTATACGCTGGGTTGAAACTTCTTTAAGGAAATTATTTGAAAATTCATTTTCTTTTTCGCGTCTCATGCTTTCTCAATGGAAAACTTGTCCCCAGTACCTTAGCTGTAACAAAATACTTTTAAGAGGCTTTGGGGTCTGGTATCTAAGTTCCAATCGAATCTAATTAACCTTTGAACGAACGGTTACCTGTTTTCGATTTTAATATACGTATAAAATGAAAAAGATTGCAAAGAGAAAAAAACAACTTTTGAAACCTGTCAGTGCAAAAGAACGTTTAGACAAAATTTCATTATTTTTTTCACTTGCGTTTTTAATAATAATAATATTTCTCTTTTATCACCCCTTTTGAGGTATATCTAAAAATATCTACAAAACCGTATATACATTTAAAAAACTGTCACCGTAAATGGTCTGTTTAAATATACGAAATTTTTCTCCCGTTATGAGACGGCCCCTGGTTGAAAAAATAAAAGATACAGAAGGAATTTAGTTGAAGTTGGGAGATTAATAGCGCCTGAACTACACAAAAGACCAAGAATTTGAAAGGAGGTTTAGCGAACTAGCAAAGGGCTAGGCAAATTTATCCTTCCTCCTAGGAGTATTGTCTCGGAAGGAAATAACTAGTCTAGGGAGAAAACAAAATATGAAATATATAAATGAATATGAATGGAACTAAAGAGATCAAGTTATAAGAATACTTAAAAAGGCCTAAAAAATTGACTAAGTCATAAGAATACTGAAAAAGGCCTAAAAAAAAAATTGACTAATTTTGTCAAAGTTAGAAGCTAAAGTTTAGTTGTTTTAATATCAAAAATTGCAAAGATTTATGAATTTTGTGCAAACATGAATTTAAATTTGATTTTGTTGTTTTTATTCATCCAATTAACCAACTAAACTAAAAACGTAAAAATCGCCAGAGATATTATTGTTTGGAATTGGATTTTTCACCCCCTTGTTGTTTTATGTTGTTAAAGAAACTTTGAAATAAAAAGCGAGAAATTGAAAGTGGTCCACCATACAAAGGAAGGAAGAAAGGAAGGAAGAAAAATAACTCGAAATTTTAAAGGAAGAAAAAAAAACCGATTTAAAATTCTTGAAATAACTCGAAAATTTAACGGAAGGAAAAAAAAACCGAGTTAAAATTCATGAAATAACTCGAAAATTTAATGAAAGGAAAAAAAACCGAGTTATAAATTTGAGTGTGACGTTGTGACGTCATAATTTTCTGAAAATGACGTCATAACTCGGGTTTTCCATAACTCGGAAAAATAACTCGGGAAAAATAACTCGGGTTTTCCGGGCCTCGCCCGAAGGCCTAGATGTCGTGCTTTAAGCCATATCGCAGGCAAAATAAGTGAATATCGGAAAAAATATTGTTGCTATTGTTTTCGAAAACCCGCGAAGCTTCTGATTGGTCAAGCGCTGAAATTCTATTGTAGTAATGATGTCACGTGACTTAAAAACCACGGCACTTTTTTCAACAAAAGTACGCCATCCCTTCGGGCTTTATAAATCTATGATCCTTACTAGACATTGTGTTAACACATTATTGGCCAATCAGATTGCTTGCAAACCTGCCCTGCGTGCCATGCAGGAACGACGATGGTAATAATTATTATCGTCTTCAAATATCGGCTGCCGTGTAAATAACCTTTCCCGCCAAAACGAAAGGTCTCTGAATAGCGTAGAAATCGAAGAAGAGGGTGAAAACTAGTTTCAATCAGCAATTCCGCCCCTTCAATTTTTTTCGTTCTTTCTAGTCCGTGGTAATTTTCCGGGGGTCAGGATTCGATTATCAGTTAGGGTCAGGGTTGCTAGTAACGGCTTGTCACTGTGCCGGGTGCATACTCGGCGCCTTGGGCCCCGCAGGGCTGCTAGTAACGGCTCGAATTTCAGTCAGGTTTAAAAAGGGGTACTTTTACCCATATTATAATAACATTACCCCCGTCTTTTGCCAGTTTGGTATAATCTGTTATGAATTGCGTGATTTTGCTGTGCGACGATAGCTCAAGTGGTAAGGCGTCGGGTTTGGAAACCAAGGTTGCTTGCATTTGGTGGTTCGAACCGAGGCGTGGGAGTATAGTTTCAGAATTAGCAAAATAGCTTCAAATAGTCAAATTTAGAAAAAACTAAGTCCAGAAATCAGAAAAAACAGAGTTAGAGATAGGAAATAGAGAAAAAGAGGAGAAGGGCGGAATTGGTGATTGAAACTAGATCTTAAGAGCCGACCACACCATGTGCACGTGAAATTGTTGTCGAAATGGAAATTTGCATCGACTCTGTTTCATCTGCCATTAATGCAGAAAAGGCAGGTTAGTTTTTGTTTCTGTTTCTAGTGTTATTTAGGTTTGGCTAACCTTATCAGCAGCTTTTTTCACCAGCTAGGAAGTATGAAATATCTGTTCTTGACTTTTGAGGTCCCTTTCGTTCGGCTTTCTTCTGGAAAAAACTTTATCTGTTCTGTATCCTGGGCTCTCCTGATTATATCATCTGTTCTGGGTAAAATGGGACTCTTCCCTTGGAAAATGTATATCTGTTCTCTAGAA
>NW_027104084.1:16459-24829 GCF_902728285.1 Clytia hemisphaerica
TTGGAAATTTTTTTTTTTTTTGCACAAACCCCTGTAACTATGGGCGAGCATCCCGTTTCTAAGATGTTGGCTTGAAATCAAAAATGAAACCACTCAAAACGAAAATAAAATCAGACCGTACTGTACTCGAAATCCCGTTATCTTGATATACAAGTTTAAGCCAGACGTAATTAATCGAACCAATCGAACGGTATTTTAAATCGAACTTTGTCGAACTTAATCGAACTTTGTTGGCCGATTAATGTTCGACTAAGTTCGGTTGTCGAACTTTTTAATCGAATACTCACAAATTTCTCAAAATACAAAGTTCGATTAAGTTCGATTACTGAAATCGAACATAATCGAACTTTTCAGGCCATATTTTAGAAAGGCAGGGCAGCGTCCATTGGTGGCCACAAAGGGCACTTTTTCTTGTGTTTCTCCACTAAAAAGGCTGTTTTTACCAAAATTTTAGTGATTTCAGGAGGGGACGCTAAAAGGGCATAAAAAATGGCCTGCTTTTTTTAAAGAGACCTCGACAGTTCAATTAGTTTGATTACATTAATCAAACTTAATCGAACTAATTGAACTTAATCAAACTTTGTCAAGTTTAATTGAATAAAAATTTGAGAAAACCCGAGCAACTGAAGGCCGCTCCATTGCACGTAATTCGATCGCACTTTTTGCCGGCCTTTGACGACACTTTGAGGAACTTTGAAGCACCCCTGCTGGTGCAGGCGTGTACCCTCACATCTCCCTGACCAGTGGGCACCGATCAAACTACCTGGAACCCCGACCGGAACCCCAAGGAGCCGGCAACGGTGGTACCCAAATGAGGTCATTTTTCCCAAATTTGACCAATTTTTGCCAATTTTCCAATTTTTCCCGGCTTTTGACAACTCTTTGAGGAATTTGAAGGACCCCCACCGGTGCAGGCGTGTACCCTCACATCCCCCCTGACCAGTGGACACCAATCAAACTCCCCAGAACCCTGGCCGGGACCTCCAGGGGCCATCCGCGGTGGTACCCAAAGGAGGTCATTTTTTCCAATTTTGACCAATTTTCAAGCCTTTCCAAGCCTTTTAAAGGCTTTGGAGCACTGATGGAGGGTGCTGGCTTTGAGGGAGAGCAAGGCAGAGGGTATCCAAAGGGGTCAGAAGGGCTATGGGGGACTGCAGAGGCCTCAATTGGTCTCACCGGCGATTTTTCCTGGTGAGAAAGGGGTGTAGCAGCCTCAATTGAGGTCATTTTCGGCAATTTTTGCCGGCTTTTGACGGCACTTTGAAGGACCCCCAACGGTGCAGGCGAGTACTCTCACATCCTCACTGACCAGTGAGCACCGATTGAATCCCCCGGGACCTCAGCCGGGACCCTCAGGGGCCGTCCACGGTAGTACCCAAAGGAGGTCATTTTTTTTTGTCGAATTTGTCGAACCTTTTTTGTTGTTGAACTTATCAAATGGAGTTTTTTGTCGAATTTATCGAATATTTCTCGTTGTCGAACTTTATCGAACTTAGGGGCCATCGACTTTCGATTTTCGAATTTGTTAACGGCATTTGGCCGTTAAGGGGGGGAGGGGGTCGACCATGTGCCGTTAAGGGAAGGTCGAAAATCTCCTTACTGGTCAACTCACCACATATCAATTCTTTTCACCAGAAAATATCTATTTTTGAGACGTTTATTCCATACAAATGTTACTTTCCATATTTTTTTTCCTCCTTTTATCAACCAAGATCTGCTAAAGTTGCATACCCAAAGTATTCACTTCGCTATTTTTAAGAATAACTTTAACCAAAAAAAACGACCCGATGTTTATATCTCGTGTTCCTTTTGTTTAGACGGTCCGCACGGCCCTTGAATTTCGTAGACGGTCGATCTTTTTTCTTTGAAATGCTGCTATTCTTTTGATTATGATTACGGAGATAATAGTCTGGCCGAAATACAATAAAACAGGGGTGAAAGTAGAAAAAAATCCTGCGTAAACTTTCTTGGTACCGTTGGAAGCGAAATTTTATGTAGATTATCATACTCAGAGCCTCATGATGAGGGGAAAAACGTTTGGTAAAATCAAGACTGAAGTGTACTTCTTCGCCCCAAAATAGATACGTTTTTAGCAGTGTACTGGTCATCAACATCAGCTACACTAAAAACCTATCAAAGCTATTCAAAGTCTTTGAGAGTCAGCGCTATCACCATGTGCTTTCGCCCAAGGGCTTTCGCCTTGCACTTGACCCATTTCATATCATGGATGACACTGTTTAATTGCTTGTGGTTTCCAAAAATGTGTTTGTTGGGAAATCCCCCCCCCCCAGATTTTTGAGACAGGGGTATACATATTTGAGTGTTGTGAAAGGCACCTACCATTGCAAGGATAGCACTTTTCAAGGCATTTTATATCGAAAATGGGTCCTAAGTGTTTTATTTCACCAATTTTTTCCCCCAAGGGCCTCAACGTCAGGCTCTGAGTATGTTGAATATCGTAAAATTCCGCTGCGAACGATACCAAGAAAGTTTACGCGGAATTTTTTTTCCAGATCAACTTTTATTTCTGCCAGACTATAATTAATTCGCGCAACTTTCAGAAAAAAGTTTAGAAATTATCTCCGTTATTTTTAAAATGTAAACTGAGCCAAGCCGTAGCGAAATTAAAGATGGCTGACGAAACAACGATGAAAGTGAAGGAGAAAATTTAGAGTTTCATCGATTTTTGACAATTTTTTAACTTTAGAGAATTTGATGGCCGTTAAGGTCGAGGGGGGGGAGGAGTCAGAGCCTTAACGGCCAAATGCCGTTAAAAAAATCGAAAATCGAAAGTCGATGACCCCTTAATATGTTTTGTCGAACTTAAAATCGAATACTCACTATTTTAGCGACTTTTGAAAAGTTTGATTAAAGAATTTAATTGAACTTTTGTCGTTCGATTAAGTTCGTCAAAGTTTGATTAGTTCGGTAATCGAACTGTTCGATTAATTACGTCTGGTTTAAATCTATACTGACGGTGATATCGCTTGTTTTATTTTGTCCAATCAAAAAATTGCCCTACAATTGTTTGAAAAGAAGTATACAATCAAATGAAGGTAAAGCACTTTCATCCTATCAGAAAGGGTTCTTTGAAAAAATAAAAGCTCCCTCGCATCAAAACAAAAACCTAATCAGAGCACAGAGGAAGGTTTTTCTTTGTTTGGTGGTGGTAGGACCCTGCCGACGCACCGGACTGTCCGGTGTATTTGTCTGGTGGCAAAAAGTATCCTTTCGCTACACCGGACGAAATAAGTCCGGTGTCAGTCCGGTGTTGCATACATGGAATTTTGGACGCCGGACATTTATAAAACAACAAGCTAGATGCTGAAAGGACCTACCTGATGATGAAAGTTAGATAGCAATGCGAGGAGAAAAAAATCAGTCAGAAAATATATCGTTTAGCGAAAATGCATAACGCAATAAATTCATCATTGATTGTTGATGGGGGGAGAGGGAAGGGTTGTAGGGAAAAATTAATAGAAAGTTCTGGTCACAAAAATCAGTTTTATTGACAATTGAATCATGCTTGATGGTGAGCATTGTTATCAATAATGTTTTTGTGTGAAGAACATAGAAATACAAGGAAAACATATAATAAAAATCTGCAAAGACGGCGATTTCCGGCATTTTCAACCGGAAAAAATTTTTTCTCAAAAAATCGAACTGGCCATGTTTGAGCATTGCAAATACGCATCTTTCTGCAAAAAATCAGAAAAAGCTAAAGATGAAAATTCGAGAAAATGTAAAAAAACGGTTTTTCCGGCATATTTCTGGCATTTCGGGCCGGGAAAAAATATTTTTTCGAAAATCGGGCTCCGTCACATTTTAGGTATTGTCATTTTGCATCAGTGTGCAAAATTTCATGAAAAAATATAAAGTACAGCTCGAGAAGTTCAAGAAAACCGTTTTTCCGGCGAAAATAGGCTGTTCCGGCGATTTTTAGAAAGTTCCGGCTTCAAAAATCACTTTTTTTGACAATTAAACCATGCTTGATGGTGGCATTGCTACAAATAATTTTTTTGTGTGAAAAAACAACGAAATATAAGGAAAAAGTCAATGAAATCTGCAAAACGCGATTTCCGGTATTCCGGATTTTCAGCCGGATAGAATTTTCTCAAAAATCGGACTATCCATGTTTTAGGCATTGCTAATACGCATCTTTGTGCAAAAAATCAGAAAAAACTAATGATGAAATCTTGAGAAAATGCCAAAAAAACGGTTTTTCCGGCATATTTCCGGCATTTTCGGCCGGAAATGAATTTTTTTCGAAAATCGGGCTCCGTCACATTTTGGGCATTACCATTTTGCATCTTTGTGCCAAAAATTAGGAAAAACTAATGAGCCAATCCCGAGAAAAGCTAGTAACGAACGGACGAACGGACGAACAGAGGTTAATTTATAGGACCTACAGCCCACCGGGGTAGGTCCAAAAAATTAAGAAGCACCGGACGCACCAGACTGGTCATGTCCCGTGTTTTGATTGTCCGGTGGAAAAAAATGTCCTTCTCCGACACCGGACATCCGACTTCCTTAAGTCCGGTGTAGAGATTGTCCGGTGGTAAAAAAATTATCATTTTTACCCCGCACTTTTGCGTGTCCGGTGTTCGTTAAGTCCGGTGCGTCGGCAGGGTCCTGTGCTGTGGTGGTTTGAATCCCCGATATCTGGGGCGATAATTTGACAGTCCGTCACAAACAGCGATCTTTCGAGAGCACAGAAGCGCTTCAAAACACCAGCTTTTTTGGAGTTTTGTCTCGTTTACCCAAACGCTTCAATCTCGCGTAGGCTTAGTGGTCAAGACTAGAACCCCCAATATACGAGACATTTGCCTGACCGAAAAAAAATCATCATCATCAATTTTGTCAATTGCCAGAATCGTTTACTCACTGGAAATACGCAACTTTCTGAAGTTTGTTTTTTTTCGGTTGTGCTTCATTTTAAAAATAACGAAGATGAAGAATTACCATCAATCCCGCGAGTAAAAAAAAGTATTCCGACTAGTCTACAAAAAGTGCGCTCGCGCAGCTAGGATATCTCGCAAATTAATATATGCATGAAACTGACGAAATCCTTTCTTTTTTATGCTTAGGTGACGTCACCATCAATCCTGACTTGACAATAAATAATGGAGAACCAAATTTGGCAATGCATAATTATTACGAGCGGCCGAGAAAGTTTGTGTGACGCAGAAATTCCGCGATAAACGAAGCCCTAGAAAAACGCCCACTGAAAATTGAAACTAGGAATTAATTGAATATTTCACCGGTAAGTGTAAACCGCAGGTTACAGGTTGCAGGTTACAGGTCACAGGTTACAGGTTACAGGTCACAGGTTACAGGTTAACAAAACACAGACCGGAAAACTGTAACGCACTCGTAACATACAATTCATACAAACAATAGTATGTTCCTAGAAAAATATTAATATGTAAGCAAATCAAAATATGTTATAATGTTGTTTAGAAGACTTAAACGACAAATCATCAACCCCAAATATTGACAACAAATGACACTTAAATTATGTAAATAATGATGTTATCTCAAAGTATGAGGTTTATATTGTACGCCAATTAACAATAAAATATTCTTCATGTAATAGGATGCTGACGCTGCAGTGGATAAGATTGACAGGTTTTGAAAAACAAAATATCCAAGAGAGCTGTTTTAGAGAGATGAAAAAGTGACGTCATTTTATCAAAAATACAAAGCAGGGGATAAAAATATTGAACATTTTAAAATATAATCCCATTGACGCTATTTTCATCAATTCTTGTTATCATACCCAAGGTGATCAGGAGATAAAATGAGATATACATAGTGATTGTGAAATAGCTATTTTCCTGTTAGGGGGCTGTTTAAAGCAAAGGTGAGATCGATATTCGAATATTTCTTTATTCTTTGTATATAACATACGTAACATGCGTATAACATTGAAAAGATAATTTTTTTACATGTGTGATATAGATGTAATATATAATACAAGTATTACAGGTCCGTGTTATACACGGCATAAAACGCGAAATCACATGGTCAGCACGTGGGTAGATTTTTAGCTTTAAAATAGTTCTAGATCAATAAAATACCTTTGGAATTATATTTTTGACATTAACAACTGTTTTTCAAACATTTTCTTTGTGTTTTACAGTAATTGAAGCTGACCAACACTGACCTGTGACCTGTAACCTGTAACCTGTAACCTGTAACCTGCAACCTGTAACCTGCGGTTTACACTTACCGATATTTCACTGATGAAGTATCAAGCTTTTTGTTTTTTGTAATTATTATAAATTCATAATTTTTAAATACTATTTTTTGAAAGTCAATGGACAATTAAAGTGAATTTAAGCTGATTGGGTGGATATGGAGCGGACGGGCGTTTTGCACGTTCCGAGATCAGAAATCAAACGAGAGTAAAAAACGGGGGCGTCTTAGTAATAGTAATTCATTATTTTTTTTTTTTTTCACGAATGAAAAATGAATTTTTGATTTTTGAATTAAGGATATAATAATATAATAGACCTTTTCGCCTTTCCATCCGCCATATTGAATTGTATGCAAAAATTATGGTGGCCGAATTGCCGTGGTGAAATTCCCTTAGAAAGTATGCAAAACATATGCAAAAAGAAAGTATGAATTAAAAACTTACATGCATAATTGGCATTATATTAAAGTGTAATCTTGTAGAAGAAAGATTAAATTTGCTTCTCTTGAAACTTAAAAACAATTATATTCACTCATCTCTTAGAACAAGCACTTCAAAAGACCATAACATTAGACAGAAACTCAAACTGAAAAATCACCCGCGAAGGTAAAAAACAATCCTTATTCGGCTGACGGCAAATTATTCTCCTGGGAATAGAGCCGCCAAATGATCAAATCAAAACATTGAGAAAGTGTGACGTCATACCGTGAAAAAGGGTAACTTGCATCAGTGGAGGCTAACATGCATATACCCCAATTCACAGACCAACTAGAGCAGTATTACTTCTCTTCAAAGTGTTGACATGGAAACATTATGACAAAATTACTTGACAATAGAAAAACGTACCTTTGATCAGAATCACTTTTCTTTCCCACCAACACATAACAAGTTTCGAAGAGCGTGATTGTAAAATGTCTTTTGCCTACTCTCCTCTGCACACTCTCCCCCGTTTTCGCCACTTGTTTAAAAAAAGTCAAAATGGGGTGGTTTCCATAAGGTTGCGTACTTACTTTTTTTGCCGCCCCTGTCTCTCAAGGGTGGCTGAAGGGTGGTGGATATTACCGAGTGGATGGGGAAACCAGGTCAATCTATCACCAATCATATTTTGGACTAATGACGTAATCGCGGACTTTTCTTTTAAAATTCTAATAACACGATGTCAGATTATGAAGCGTGTAAAAGTGAGGTCATTTGGGAAACGCAATTCATGGTAATTATACTTATCTTTCCTCAATTAATTACTGTTTTCTTAAATTTGTTTTCATATTACAAGGTGAGTTTTTGTTGTCTGTTTAGTCTAGCAAAGTGCATTGAAATACAAGGATAATTGAGACAAATGCCCCCAATTTTGCCCCCAACTTTTGTCTCTTTTACCTTGGTTTTCAAGCTGAAAATCTTAAACAAAAGTGAGACCAAGCGAGATCACAAAAACAAACCAAAACAAGTAAGAAGTGGTCGGTTTTGTGGTTGTTTTGTGCGTCCATAAAACTAGAGAAGTTAGCCATATGCAAGATTTAATTCATGGCTAAAATTTCTCCAAAGTCTTTCCACATTGTTATAGATCAGTATGCATCAGAATTCTCATAAATCATGTCCAAAACATCATGAATAATGACGAAAATGATCACTATCTTTCACTGAGATTTGCAGCTAAAAGCCCACTTTCGGCAGCCATCTTTTTAAATACTTTCGCAATATTATCGAAATCCAGATAATCCGTTTTTATTAAATCGGAATAGATTATCGGATTAGATAAACAAACAAAAAATGTCTTGACCCTCCTTGTCGGAAGAGAGAATTAAAGGCTCCTAGGACGGAGCAATAATATGGCTAAGAACATTGATGTATTCTTATTAAAAGTGGTTCTTATAGATAAAAATGCGATTTTTGAGCCAACCTTCAACTATGATTGTACCCTACTTTCATGCTAAAAATCAGAAAAAATTAATGATCCAATTTTTCACAAAGTCCAAAAAACCCGTTTTTAAGCCGTTTTTTGGCCCAAATTTGCCCAAAAATTTTTTTTTTCGAAAATCGGGGTCCGTCACATTGGGTTTGGTATTCACCTTTGTGCCAAAAATCAGGAAAAACTAATGAGCCAATCTCGAGAAAAGTTGGTAGCACACTAACTAACTAACGAACATGGGTTAATTTATAGGACCTCCACCCCA
>NW_027104085.1:0-67074 GCF_902728285.1 Clytia hemisphaerica
TCTTTTTACTAAAAATTACAAAAATAAGGAAAATTGACTCAAAATCTATGATTCCAGACAAATTGTGGACAGTTAAAACATTAAAACTTTCAACCCTTCTGAAGTTGATCTCTTTTGATTGAATTTTGTACATTTTTCACAGTGATGATGATCTAAGATTGAAGAACCACTCCTGTGAAAATTGTAGTCACCACATTTCTACAAGAAGTTGATTTTTTTTCTTCATTTTTCAATTTCATTTTTCTTTTTTTTCTAATTTTTTTTTGCTGGATAATATTCCACTCGCAAATATCTTTTTAACAAGCGCAAAATCGCAAATTGATTTGAATTCTAGCAAAAGTTGCAGCCATTTTTTGAGACAGACTTTAATTGACCAAATTCTGAAAATAGCGCTTAGTTACTAAACTCAAGAATTTACTTGATGACTGAGAGAATTTTTTTGAACGTTATTTTGTACGCTGTGAAAAAACCATCACATTATCTTTCTTGAAAGTTCAATTTCATATCAATTTTCAGGAAATTAGTTTTTTTTTATCTTGCTATACTAAATGAGTTTATGAAAAATTTCTGTAACGCTAGCCCAGCATTAAGAGACTTTTTTCACACTTTTGCATTCTCGTTAGTTTGCGCCCGACGTGACCGCAAGGTTATGCCACCATCATTTCGATGTGGATTTGTGATACTTGATTTGTTTGCCTCTTATTATTCGTTTTTTAGCTAATTTAGTCTAATAATATTTATATTTATTCTAATGTTTATCTCTTGGTCCAAATATATTTTCATTTTTTTAAGAGACATCTCCGCCCATCACGGGCTTCACATAGCCGTAAGAGTATACGGATATAGGTAATCTATTAGCGTTTTTGGGGAGAAGTCGTTGCAGTGTAAATTTTGGTCTTTTCAGGTGTTTCATTGTTCTCTTTTTTTTTTTTTTAATCAAAAATTTATACAAAAGTATGTTTGTTAATATATTTGACTCATGTAGTATCTCATATCGCGTGCCGACTGCCTCCGTGCAAAGTTGGAAAAAAAAGTGTAAATCTTTCGCAAATTTGAAAACCCGTGGAAATAATTGACGTTTTTTGTTTTTTCGGGACCCTTGGGGCACAAGATAACCTTCATTTTGATCGAATCGAAAGCTAATTTATTGGAAGCCAAGATGATATAGTTTTGCAACATAAGGCGCGTCATACTAAAACAATCTCAATTTTATTTGCACTTTTTGTGTTATCATTTAATTTTGTTTTGTTGAGATTTCTCTTAGGCGGGTGGACTACTACAAACAAAGTTTAGCAATTGAACTGCGACTTGTTTGTGTTTCATTTTGATGAAATTGGTTTCAAGTGGCCCCAGACCTTTAATGTTATATATTAATCAATAATCGTATATCAGGATAATGTTCGTTTTGTTTAAACTACGCTTTGTTCCTCCTGTTGAATTATCTGAATATTCGTACTAGTAATATCATGATCAGGCACGACGGAAGCTTTTTAAATCTGGTACAGCGAATGAGGAAATTTAAGCGATTTTACCGACGAAGAGGAAAATTTCGGAATTTTTTGTGAAAATCTGGTACGGCGACCGCCGTACCTGCCGTACCCGGTGCTTCGTACCTGATGATTATGAGGGAAATTCGGGATAAATTTCAAATTTCGAGGTCAAATTTGAAATTTTTTGAAATCTTCCGAGTGCAACGAGGGAAATTTAAAAGATTTCGAAATTTGGCCGAGGGTAATTTATCCAGTATTCTACGAAAACAAGCATGGAATTCTTGGTAACAATCCTGAAAGACGTCAATTTAACACTGGAAATCAATCTGAAACTTTAAAAAGAGGTCTCAAAAAGTCAGAAACGCAAAACAAGTTTTAATTGGATAGTATTTTATTTAATTAAGCCTTCAAAGTTAGTAAGAAAATTGAAAACTTATTAGTGGCAATGCATTTGCGTTCCCCAATGTTTTCCAAGCAAGGACCCCCGGAAAAAATAAGAAAAGATTAATATACAGAAGCCAAAATACTCTGAAACAAAGAAAAAAGTCTTTCATTGAAATTCTTTAATTATCTACAATACAATAGATTTCCAAAAGATGTTTAATCTATTATATTACGTCACAAGTTATTAAGCTAAGTAAGGTAAGTACAAACTTCTACTTGTCCTACTTTTCTCGGCTTTAAATTTCAACATTTCTGCTCGGTTCTATGCAGCAGCCAAAGGTCCGCATCGTAAAGATTTTTACCAGTTAAAAAAAAGAGTTAATAAAGTGAAAATTCTTCTCTGATGAATACTACAGAAAGTTCTTTTTGAAGTGGTCTCCAACAGTGTGTTTGAAACACGCTGACCCTGGTTTATATACTTAAAGATTTGACAGTCTTAATCTTTTCATAAATTACGTACTATTTTTTATAACAAAGAGGTTAGTGCTGCACCTCATCATGAGATTACAATCGTGTATAGTTGCATCAGTATAATTCACACCGTATTCAAACATTATAACGGTTTGCCACTCGAATCCATATGTTAAATTATGATCAACAATCAAAATGTTTCCTTCTTGAAGAAGAAATTTGTACGGATTCTCATTTCCTTTAAAATCATTTCCACTTAAACTGTGCCTCTTCCATTTCTCATTCATCTGATTTAAATAAACGTAAATTTCCTCAATACCAAGAATGACTAAAATTCCATATTTGGTTCGTTTTCTTTCTTCTTTCATTGCTTCTTCAAAGGTGTCAACAAAAATCGGTGGGCAACCTGTTGGGAAATTTTCGGGAGGCATGACGATACCTTGTTTGTATTTATAATCGTTTTCTTCGGCAGATGATATAGTTGATTTCACGATCTCTCGCGCGTTACGGAAATTTTGAGAGAGATCGAGAAAAGTGAATTCGTTTCTCCAAAGTCCTAAAGAGTGATCGGACAAATGATCGGACAAATTTTTTGTCGATGGGACGATCCACAAGAAATCAACCATTTCCTTCATCTTCTCTATCAAGTCACGTTGATGCATGTTGAACTCATCACAAAAGACGGCTTTGATGTCGTGTTGCATGAGATTTTGAAGGATATGTTCATGTTGCTATGGTACGAGCAAAAAATGTTTTTAAAGCTTTGCTAACTTTGTACAATGATTGTAAGGGGCCTCCCTCCCACTCCTTGGGACCAATTGTAACAAGTAAGAATTTTTTGACCAACTTTTAAGAAGAATGTAGATCTTTTGACATCATTTCTATTCGAATATGATTCTGAAATTCAAAAATTTGACAGGGAGTTTTATGCTTTATCCGATGGTATCAATTATTCCTGTTGAGTTTGCTTGTAAATTTAGTCTCGTAAAGTTAGTCTTTGGGCGATGAAAATTTGTCGAACCTAACTCGCGCACACGCACAATTACTAAAGTCTCTAAATAAATGCTTCTTAAAAATGAGTTATTCCACTAAGGAAATTGTTGTCATTCACCCTAATGAATGTCCCCTTACTATAATGGATCGTTTTTTATTTTTAAATTTGGAATCGATTTGAATCTTTTTTGATTGTTTATTGTTTTTGAGATTGATTACGAAAATATCGAGATCGTACCCCTCAGACTTGATTTCTGGTGTACAAACTTTATTAGTGTAAAGAAATGTTTTGTTACTTACCGACCATCGTTTGATCTGTATGACAAATATTCCGTGCTTCATCTCCAATTCAACTCTCATACGATGGTAAAGCATGCTTTTCAACTCACTTATTGATTCATTTTGCTCAATTAAAAACATGATTTTCCCTTTATAGCGAGGTTCTCCGTTTAACTGCATTGCTTTCTGCTGGAGTAATATTGTTTTTCCCGTTCCAAACGGCCCACAAATGATCAATTTGTAGCGGGGATCGTTGCTATTCAGTACTGCCATTTGTTGATTGGAATAAAACAAAATATTGTCACTAGTTGAAACATGTTCGATGGCATTCTGGATGTACTCCACCCAGTTTGAGCTGGTTATTGGTGCAATTAGGTCCTTCTTGGAAACGTGGATCGAAAACACGATAATCTTCAAAAGTTTTTGGACCTGATCGAGTGGAGTCAGATTTTGAACGATTTGAACGATTGGGAAATTATCATGGATACTTTTAAGCCATTGTTTGACGTCGGTTTCCATGGAAATGTAATGTTGGGTGGTGACTGAGATGGAACTGTTTTTAACACAAACAACGGGAAAAAAGTCCATCCAGGCTCCAGCTGATCTCCCAATCTCTCTTCGAATAATTGATGGTTCGACTCCAATTGTTCGAAAACTCGATCGTTATTAAGTTCGCTTTTCATCTCTACGAAAATGATGAGTTTTCTTTGCCATGAGATGATCAAAAAGTCTGCTTCTTTATGCTTTTTGTTTCGAACATTTGTCAAAAAACTGACAGATGAAAGAACGACTGTGTCTTGGAGAATGTCATCTTTTAAAGGAAGAAGTTTTTCATAAAACCGATGTTCAACTTCCTCTCCCAGTTCTGACAACTGAAGCCCAAAAAGCCAAATTCTTCTTGGAAAGACATTCGCGTAGAAAGGTTTTCAGCTCTGGTTCTGGTGATGTCGAAGGCAATTCGTTGATACACCTTTGAACGAAGACTCCTAGGTCAGATGGTGTTGGTGGTAGATCGACTCTATCTGTTTTGAGCTCCTCATTGATCAAATACATGATTTTCAGGTTCACAATCCATTTGTCAAACGCCTTGGTGTCAATACGATCAGCACCATTTTGTGTCTGCATGAAGTTCTCTAATTCCTTCGTCCTCCAGTGTCCTGGTGAATCTTCCTTCAAGTTGTTCAAAAGTCTTTCCATATCTTTCTTAACTTCATAATCAAGTATGGCTACTTTTGATTTCTTCGTATATTGTCGTGAAACAAACGTTGGAGGTATAAAGACAGCTTCGTGTATATCTTTCACGAAAAGCGAAGAATCGCCGTACTCTCTTTGAAGGAGAAACATGGCAGCCTTGATTGGATCGTTAAACGTGCGGGTATTTCCCAAATTAAATTGTTTGGCTTGACGATTCAAAGTTAGTTGTCTGTTTCTGATGATCTGCCAATACAACGATTTGTTTGGATCACATTTTAAAGGATCAATTTGGTTTTGGTTGCAACAACAATAATTTCTGACCAATGGTTGAAACGCTGCTTATACTTCCCATCTTGTTTTATATAAAGTTCAAAACAAATCACACAAAATGTCTTCAAATAGCTTACACAAAGCTTCTCCATGAACTACTGCATTTTTTACATTAAACTCTTTTTGTTTATTTTGCATCATTGACGTAAGTAAAATGATAGTTATTTGAGACAGTGTTTATCTTGCCAAAGGAAGGTATTTTTTATAAGAACAAGCACAACGCTAAAATATTCATCATGTTTTATTGCCATATCTAGAATATATTGCATGAGAATGGAGTCAGAATAATATCCAGCTATCCACATAATCTTCGAGCAGATCCTAATATTCTGCGTATGACACGTATTCACTCTAAAGGCCATGGCTACGTTTATCCCTTCTTAGAGCAGAGCGTGGAATGCACAGTATGGATTATCTGTTTTGAGATTAGTTTTGACAACAGGAATACAAGCAACTCTTGTAATATCTTAAAAATAACAAAGGTTAGGGGGGGGGGTATCCAAAGAGAACCTAGGCTGCTGGCATCCACTAACGGATTCGTGCTCCTTATAGTGCTCCTATACTACCTGGGGTTTTGTAGAGGTCTGCGATTCAGACTAAAGAGACCCACTTATCGTGAACAAAGTTGAATAAAATTTCCAATGTAAGTTAACTTTCTGAAACCCTTGAAATTATCTTCGACTTACGCTCTCAAATATTTTTCTCGTATAGTGACCTTTCGATTTATTTTTTGTCACTCCCCTGTCTCAAGATCAAATCGTGTGTTTTAAATGATGTTCTTCAAGACGAGCCTGTCTCAATCCAACTTGTACCTGGGATATGGTATATAAAGTGGACTCGTTTGCTTTGTTACACCCCTGTCTCAAGTTCATATCATGTGGCCCCGTTGGTGTTCAAGAAGAGCCCATGTCTTAAGATCAAATCGCTCATGCGATGTTCTGGGTGGTTTTTAAGACGAACCGATTTTTTTATTACTCCTCTGTCTCAAGATCAAATCTCATGTCTCAAGTGGTTTTCAAGACGGACCCGTGTTCTTTGTCACACCCCTGTCTCAATCTCATATTGTTTATTCCCGGTGGTTTTCAAGGCGAGCTCTTGTTTTTTTTACAACCCTATCTCAAGGTCAAATCTTGTGTCCTGGACGGTATTCCAGGTAGACTCGTCTTTTTCCCGAATGATATCTAAGACGAGTCCATGTTTTTGTCATTTTGTCATTCCCATATCTCAAGCTCAAATCGTTGGTCCTGGATGGTATTCAAGGTGAGCCCGTGTTCTTTGATACACCCCTGTATCAACATCAGATCGTATACACGGGATGGTGTATATGGTGGATATGTGTTCTCTTTTACACCCCTGTTTCAAGATCAAGTTGTGTACCATGGCTTGTATATGAGGCGTGCTTGTACTATGCTTTGTTTTTGTAACACCCCAATCTCGATGACTTTTTTACTCGCTCCATGGATAAAGGTTTCAAACTTTGTTTTCTAACAACTGAAATGTCCATTGGCGATTGCTTGTCATTTTAGTTTAATGCCATGAAAGGTCTGTGTAGTTTTCCAACGGTCCATCAGTAAACACTTTAAACACTCCTTAATCTGACAATTCTCTCATTATAACAAAATTCTTTAAATGCTTGGAACTTGAACGTGACTTGAATCTTTGTGTTCCTAAATTGGTATTTGAACTTTGTACCTCGAAAAAACTTTTTATTATGCTTTACTTACCCGGGGTAAGTTTTAAGATTTTTAGACTGGATGGCGCAATTAAGTGCCATTTCGGCTAAAACCATAATTCGCGAAACTTAAATTTGCTAAATTTCGCGACTTTTTGACCTCGCGAAACTTTCTGCCCTTAAAGATCTGTAAAATAAACCTTTTTAAAATTAACGATGACCTTGATGAAAAAGCAACTTTTTACTCCAATCTTTGATGTATTTTCTTATAAAAAAACCGGACGTGTCTATAAAAATGTCCATTTAAACTTGTTAAGACATTTAGAGACTAATTACTTGCATTGGGTTAATGAAGTGATTAAGGAATAACAAAAATATGTCAATTAGACGAGATTAATTAGTTCATTTCATTAGATGGTTTAATGAGCTTAACGGCTGCAAAAAAAGTTCTCGTGAAAATAATCCGTAGAAGCGGATGTAGAGCTCTGTTGATTAACTACCATTTAGTTAAACAACTCAAAAATTATCCCAATCACAAGCATCTGCAAACATATCTCATGGCAAAATTCGCGTTACATTGCGCACCAGACCTGCCATACAATCAGTATGAGAGCGCTGCTTCACTCGGCATATGAAAATAGTTTTGAATTGTTCAATGTCCTTTTTTTACTCTTTTCTGAAATCTTTAGGGCTAGTAACTAATGAAAAAGATATTAAAGTTTAAAAAAGTTTTATGCTGTCAGACAATATATTGACGATATATTGCTGAGTGCCGACAATATGTTAAAAAAGATGTTCGCAATACATTGTCACCTCCATTAGCAATATTCCAACATTATAGGAGGATTGTTCAAAGAAAGAAAATTTATTTTTAAAGAAGAGTACCTGTTGTTTACTTCGTACATTACGGTCCGAAAACTAAATTGTCGAATATTGCCCACCAATTCATGATATTCATGACGTAATGTTTTCTATGGAAATACCCTGGTTTTAGCCGATAGTGGCAAATTTAAACTAGACAAAGTTGTGAAAATTTGTCACTACTGGCAAAAGCCGGGGTCTTTCCGTAGAAAACATTACGTCATGAATATCATGAATATACCTTATCGGGGAAAAATGTCGGAGGAAAGTGACGAAAATTTTGAGGGGGTGACGAAATTTTTCCCCGACGAAATATTTCCCCCGACATTTTATCACCCGACCAAAACTTGTACCCGATTTTTTTATCCCCGACCAAAACATTTACCCGAAATTTCATACCGCAACCAAAATTCAAATCTTATTTTTTTAACACCTTTATTTACCGAAGTTTGTGCTTTAAACGTCGAATTACAAGATAATTTTTCGAGCTAGTAAAGGAAACCATTTCTTTTGGACAGTTAAGTCGGCTGAAAGTGACGAATTTGAAATTTTGGTCGGGGAAAAGTGACGAAATGCCTCAAGATGACGAAATTTTTCCCCGACGAAACTTTTCCATGACTAATTAAAACCCCGACATTTTTTTCTCCGATAAGGTATTGTGTAGTCTAAGAAGTCCTTTTTAAAAACCATCATCATTATCCGGGTTTTTCTCTCCATTTTTTCGTGTACAATATTTCTTAATGAAGTTCTTTCTTATATCCCTCAGATATAGTTTTGAGGCTGCTGTTTTTTATTAAGTGCTCACGTCTTAAGCATATCCAGGCTCAAATTAAAAAAAAAACTTTGGATATGCTGAGCCTCAGTTTACGAACTCAAAAATTACATTCATTGTAATTTTAAAATTTACCAAAAATGAAATTAGAGCCATCTCAATTTTCAGATTTTCAGAAGATCCTTTATTTTGAATGGCCTGTCATAAAATATTTGCGTATTTACATAAGCAAAACATAGGCTTATTCGAGGTTCAAAAAAATAAATTATGCTAAGCATAATGAGGCTCACGAAAATTTACCCTTTGCTATGCTGATGACGTGTAGTCAAGTTATATTAATTTTTTTCTAGAAAGATCAAAGAATGTTGGCAGATGATATCGTTTCTATATGAAGACTCATCACTGTTCAATCATTGTGAATGGTTTCATCATCGAGTTGACGTTTGGCTCACTTTATATGTTTAATGATGCTGGAAAATTTGATAACCTTAAATCAACAGTGAGAATGATTTTATATTTTATTTTCTATGTTTGTCATTGGACTGGCTTTACAATCTCTATTTAACTATTTAATTCTCTCAATAACTTGATTACGAACCTTGATGTCTATCATAATAATATAATATCATATTATAGATAATATGAACCACTTACGTTGTGATGAAGAATTCCTTTTCTGAAAATTAAACAATGGAGTCATACCCTATTCCAACATTCATCTTTACTTTTCTAGGTTAAACCATAGTATAATTCGACTGCAGATTCTACATTCTTTGCTGCAACATGTAGAAGCTAGTATTAAGTGTGGATCCGGAATGTTATTACGTATCACCGGCCTATTTACGATTATTATAGAAGTATGATTTCCCAGCTGGCACACAACGTTGTTTCAACGTTAATCTAACGTTCACAACGTCCATTTAACGTTAGATCAACGTTAAAACAACGTTGTGTGCCAGCTGGGTTGTCTTTTTCATTTTAATAGATACTGGTCTGAAGTTCATATGAGAACAGTACTTAAAAGTTGTCGCAATTGATGAAACAAGAGAACATGATGAGATTTACAGTAAAAAAAAGACAATTTTCATAGGCATCATCAACACTCGACGATTGCCCACAAAATAATCGAAAAGACATTAAACCATGACGAAACCCAGTTAAAGGAAATGGCGACTACTTTGTTGTACAGGTAGAAAATAGTCAGTCTAAGCTCTAGTTTAGACGGCTCACTTTTTGCCCTGCCTATTCTAATTGTGAATTAAAGAGGGCATAAAGTGGGCTGTCTAAAGTGATGCATAGCTCTCTTTTGACGTCAATGCAATGTCTTCTTTCAAACCTTTCCAAGCAAAGATTTTAACAACCAACTCCTCACCACCCTCACCTATGCAGGCGAGGGTGACTTTATTCAAGTTAGAGGGGTGCTGCCCACTATGCTCAAGGTGTTAATCAAAGAAGAGGAGTAAAATAACCAGAATAAAAAAACAGAATAAAAAAATTCAGCCAAAGTTTTGCTTCGATATATAGCCCCAAACGTAAACCTCCAAATTTTACTGGTTATTCGAATTCAAAGTTTGGGAATTTTCAATTTGATTCGATTTAAGTGTGCACAAATTTTTGTTTTGCTTGAAATTTTCCAACCAATTCTTCAAATCTAACGAATCATACTTGGTTGAAAAGATAATTCAGAGCACCATAATTTCAGAGGGAAGTAATTCAAAAGGTTTTAGAAAATGAAGATGAAAACGAAGAAGAAGAAAATTTTTACCTACTTTTGTACATAATTTAGTGTTGGCAATTTTGATGCTGAGGTAATTTTAAAATCTCCTGATATCAGATATACAATTATATCTTAGTCGAGACGAACTTTATTCGTTGTTTTACGGGCGCGACCGACCCTGAAATTCCAAAAATCGAAAACAAAAATTAAATTGGTAAAATTTGGTTAATTCTTGCAATATTAGATTTCGTATTTATAGGGAATTTTTGCCTTGCCCTTTCCCGCGAAAATTTATCCTCATGAAATTCTCGAGATCTAGCATTGAGAAGAAAAAAATATTGTAATCTTGATGAAATAACTTACTAACAACTAACAATAACTAGCATCTTTATCTTTAAGAATCACTATTTTATAACGTACATCGATGTTCTTAGCGAAATTGCTCAATTTTTGATGAGATGAGATATTTTCTTGCTCATGAAAGCTTAATTTTGAAGAATATTTGTGTTTAGACATTAAATGTTGGCTCCTAGACGTGTTTTCATAGAAAAATTGGTCAAATTCGATATTTTTTTATAAGCACAATCCCAATTACTTAGTTATCAGCTTTTCTCGAGATTGACTCATTCATTCTCTATGTTTTTTTTGCACAAAGGTGCCTAACTATAAACTCTCGAATGTAACGGAGCCCGATTTTGGAGAAAAAAAATAACGACGAGTTTTAATAAATCGTCACTATTTGTGTTCCGAATGATTGTTTTAACGGTCACGCTCAAGTACATATCAATTATCATATTTGTTAAATGCATAACCAGATAGGTCCATAAAAGTATCACTTGTTTATTTTTAGTCCAAATGCAAGAGTCTACCCGTAATGCAACTAATATGGAGATGACGAATTTGAGATTGACACCAACTTCGAGAAAATAAAATGGCAGACGAATAAAAGTAAAGGTATAATGTGCCGAAACGATTTTTATTTTCAATCTGTTCTGCAGTTGAGAAGACCGTTTCGCGGTTAAAATGGGTAATGATTAATCTTGCTTAGCTGCTCAGGCCCCTTGTTCCACATGACGGTAGTTTTCTAAGCAGGTCTATCCATTGCAACGTTCTGGAGCTGATCCATTGTGGATCCAGTATCGATCTTTTCATATTTTTGGAGGTCTCCAATGTGGTCTAAGTTGCTTGAAGAATTCTTTGTATGCAAAGTTTATTGGTTTCACAGAATCTATGAATCACAAAAGCCGCCTTTTTCTAGTGGTGTCTACGATAGTTGATTTTACACCAAGCCGCTATTTGATAATATCATTACGAGAAGAAGAAGAGCTCTAAAACATCACATTTCGAAGACTTAAAGTATTAGTGTCTGGGTCTTGATGATGCGTAGATAGCAATTGGTACGATTAGAGCGTTGTATGAACGCATTTTATGCTTGAGACTGACACCATCGTTCTCGTTTCTCAAACAGCCAAAGCTGGCGGTTGCTAGGCCCAGTCTTCGTTTTATGTCATTGATTGTACCTAGTTGTTACTACCAAGGAGTACACAACAACACAACACCTTCATGAGTAATCTTGGCCGATTTTTTTCTATTTATTAATAACGATTTCCAACTGGTCTGATGGTCATTTGATTGTTCTTTTGGTATTATTTTCCCATCCCATATAGAAAACCAGGGGGCTGGTACAAAACATGTTTGGACGTACTTTATACAGACGTATAGAATTGAGACCATATGTATTCATTCAGAAAACCCCCCGATTTTAAAAACTCATTGGCGTTAGATGAACGTTTAAATTGAGATGATGTTAGTGAACAATGGGAAAGTACCTATATATTCATCGATCATAACGTTAGATGGACGCTCAATTCATGATATTCATGATGTAATCTTTTATGCGGAAGCACACAAAATAATCCGGAACTAGTGGCAAAATTTGCCACTAGTCTTTTGCTATTTTGCCACTAGTTCCGGGTTATCTCGGGTGCTTCCGTATAAAAGATTACGTCATGAATATCATGAATCGAGACAACGCTATGTGCAAAGTGGGAAAGTCCCTAGATTTTGAAACCTCCAGGGCGTTAAATTGACTTTTAGTAGTAAGTAAGTCTGCGACCGCAGTCGGAGGCGACCCGAAGGCTCCTCTTTCGATAGCTGTCTACGAAGGTAGGGGAGGGCGCCACTCTTTCTTCCTGGACTGCTCCACTTACCCTTGATCCTTCTCTTAATTGCTGAGCATCTAGCAGAGAGGCATCAAGTACCATTTTGGGAATCTTTGGTATGACCCGGCTGGGGGTTGAACCCACAACCTTGTGCACCGTAGTCGGATGCTCTACCACTGCACTACGGTCGCTAATTGACTTTTAAATAAAATTGAGATCCGAATTTCAATCCATTCGAAGTACTGATCAATCAAGTATATACGTAATAAGACGCGGTTCTTATGGTCAGGTTTTGTCCATCTGACATTGTCGACAAAGATAATGTGGAAAGACCATGTCAAAGTGGATCTATCTGAAAAGCAAATGCATCCAACGTCTCGGGGCAGACAATGAAATTAATAAAGTAATAGATAAAAAAATCGGTCTATTTTAGCGAATTTCTTGGTTTTTTTTCTACTGCTCTCTTTTATTTTTGTTTTCTTCCGTCTTGCTGTGCGTTTTGGTAATCTTGAAAAACACAGTACAAAAGTTTCGTTGATATTGACTTTTAAATAAAATTGAGATCCGAATTTCAATCCATTCGAAGTACTGATCAATCAAGTATATACGTAATAAGACGCAGTTCTTATGGTCAGGTTTTGTCCATCTGACATTGTCGACAAAGATAATGTGGAAAGACCATGTCAAAGTGGATCTATCTGAAAAGCAAATGCATCCAAAGTTTCGGATTACTGTCCTTACACCGACGTTTTGTAAGGAGATTTCCTATCAAATCTGGACGCTCTTTTGATGCTCTCATTTTACAATTTCGAATTTTCAAATCACGCCATTTCTCCATCGAAACTCCTTATCTGGAAAAAACACGTATACTCAATCTAGCGAATTTAATATCATCTAATTGATCTTTTAATTTTTCTTAGCGTTTTGGGCTGACCTTCCAGCGCAGCTGGTTTGTTAAATTATTTTTCCGAATGGTTCGGATTGCGACGTCGCAATTTCGACTTTGTAACGTCACTTTTGGACTTTGTAACGTCACTTTTGGACTTTGTAACGTCACTTTTGGACTTTGTAACGTCACTTTTCGACTTTGTAACGTCACTTTTCGACTTTGAAACGTCACTTTTCGACTTTGTAACGTCACTTTTACTAAATAAAAGTCAACTAATACGAGTTTTTTTGTGCCTTTATATTTTAGACGTGGGTCTTTTTCTAATTGTAGTTACATCATAATTTACACCCCTGTCTCACAGCCCCGGTGAAACCTTTTCCTATGATGCAGCTTCTGGTCAAACCAAATTGTGTGTCCATTCATACTCAAAATCTCCAACTCATGCTAGTGGAAGTTTATAAGAGCGTCAAAAATATTGGAAATAAATTGGACTTGAACCATTTTGAAATCATCCAGCGTGATACTGAGAACGAGGATGAGGATGTGGATTCCCCACATGCTCCAAAATTCCGAAGACTCGCCGCTCAAATTAAACTTCCTCTACCAAAAAAATTCAGTTTGCTTGAACTCCTTCAATTATCGGACAGGACAGGCTTGGAATAGACTGCCAAATGAGATTAAAACATCAGACTTAGTAGTTTACTTAAAACCAAAATTTTGAAAGCAAAAATATATTGTTCTTGCAAACTGTGTTTAATATCAAATTTTAATAATTTTAATATTTTAATTTGATAATATTATTTGATAATATTATACTATTCAGTAAATATTAAATTGTCATGTTGGTTTTAATTAGTCTTTTTGTACTATATTATGTTTCGTACCAACGATAAATAAAGAATAAATAAATACAGCGGGGATGAAAGTTTCGATTGAAATGTCAATGGGGATAAAAATTATATTGTTCCAAGGTTAAAAAATTTCCAGTGTGATGGTTTCGAAGTGCAATTTCTAAACAATGAATATCGAATGAGGATGAAATCAAAGTCAATTTCTCAGTGGAGCTAGAATTCTAGGGTATTTTTCCCACCGGGGACGAAGTTTTTGCCAAATTTCATATGTGAATGGGGGCCCATCGGGTCTGTGACACAGGGGTGTTAATTTGGCAAAGATTTACAAAACTAATATTATGAAGCTATTAAAATATACGAATACCTGAAAGTGAACAAATTTTGGCACTAACAAATTACAATAGAACCTCCAATTAGCCTACACTCTAAAAGGCAGACACCTCTAATTAGCGGACAAAATATTTTTCCCCGGCCGTTTCCTAGTCAAATCCTTATAAAAAAGTCTCCAAAAGGCGGACACTCAATTAGCGGACACCTCCATTTAGCGGACAAAAATTTTTTGCACGGAATGGTCAAAAACCTGTTTTTTCCCTTTTATTAGCGGACACCGAGGAAAACATAATTTCAGACATTAAGATACAAGTGATAAGTGATTTTAAACCATTTATTTCAAGCATTTTTTGTTTTTTTTTCTCCAAATTTTGTTTGCAAAGATTCAGTTTTTCCTTTACCCAGTTGACAAGCTTTCCTGGGCCAGTAAAATAGTAAATGATTGGCTCTTCAAGTCCATAGCCTATGGAAGCCCAAATGCACAAAAATATCGCAAACTAGGTTTGCGCCTCGTAAACAAAACGGAAATTAGGGATATGCCTAAAACCATAATTTCATGTTTGCAACCCCCTAGTACGGTTTAATTTCGAAATTTGAGCCTGAAACTCAAAACCCTCCAAAAACTCCAAACAAAAGAAAAGCTTCAATATTGCAATTATAACTTTTTCTCTCTAAAAAATAATTCTTGGAAAAAAATGTGCGTGGATTTGTGTGCTAAAGATCTTTCATTTGAGTTTATTGTGTTTTGAGAGTTTGTTGTTGCTTGATAAATTGTACAGTCGTTTATACAAACTAAATCCCGTAAAAAATAATCGTATTATCATTTAACGCCTGTACTAATGAATTAATTACACGCATTATAAACGACTCCAGTCTATAAAAACATAAAAGCAGCGTTAATTTCTGACCGTATCAACTGGATTTAATTTGATTAAGTTCTGTATCAAGGAGAAGAAAATTCTTATTCAATCTTCAATGAAATTGTCACGAATTTATTACTACCTTATCGGCACTTTTCACACCGCCCCTTATTGGCGTTATTTTTGGGCTCGTGGCGGGATCGTGCCGGGCCGGCGTTAAAAGGGACGGCGTAAAAAGGGCCAAGATTTAGTAATTTTAACCTAAAAATGGCCGTTTATTTTTTATCATAATTTCTCAATTTAAAGGTTTTTAGGTATGATTCGAAGACGAAAATTATTATTATTATTATACAGTATACAAGTTCACAGGCCCGAGGTGGGCCTCTACGAACCGGTTTGATTACAATTCTAATTTGTTAAATATCTAAGTTTGTGTCTTTTCCACGCTTCATTAAGGTTTTGTTTAAACAAGTGAATGGAGGTTGACTCGACGACAAATCGTGGCAATGCATTCCATGTAGGGATTGTTCTATAGTAGAATGACTTTGTTTGCGCTCCTCAAAGACCATCAGCAGCAAAGTTTGGAACGAATTCGTGATCGTGAAATCTGGCTGGACGAGTTCTTTTAACTAGCTTGTCCCGAGTTGTTTTTGTATCAAAAAAATGGATATGCTTATACATTTGGACCATATCGCAGAAAAGTCTTCTAAACTCAAGAGATGGAAGCTTGAGTCTTTGTAAACGCTCCTCATAGTGGAGATAACGATACTGCGGAATCAGTCTTGTTGCCCGTCTTTGGACCCCTTCAATCAGATTAACGCTGCGGCGTAATTTCGGCTGCCATACTGATTGTGCATATTCTAGATGCGGTCTGACAAAGGTCGTATACAATGTGCAAAATGCTGAAGGACTCAGGTCACTAAAGCTTCTTTGAATGACTCCTAAGATAGAATTCGCTTTATTGACTTGTCTAGAGATATGTTCCTCAAAAGATAATTCAGAGTCAATCAAGATGCCTAAGTCTTTTTTTTCAAAAACATGTTCAAGTTCGTTACCTCCAAGTTGGTATCTGTGTGCATGCTTAATATTAGCAAATTTACCTATAGTCAATACATGGCATTTGTCAGGATGAAACTTTAGTAACCAATCTCGGGACCACTTTTCCAATTCCCAGATATCTTTTTGAACAACTAGAGAGTCTCTAATGGAATTGATTATTTTCACTATCTTCGTATCGTCGGAAAAGAGAAAAGCATCGGAGACTACCTTTTCTGGCAAATCGTTTATGTAGATAACAAAGATCCATTGTTTTACTCCATATTTAAAACTTCAGTAAAATATTTATAATATATTAAAAAACCAGTGATTTTCGATGGAATTTTCAACAGTTTACTACTGAAAAATGACATTTTAATGTAAATTTTAGTCATTATTTACTAATTTTAAGCATAAGTAGCCATTTTTACAAATTTTGGCGTTATTAACCAATGAAGTATAAGCCCGAAGGGCTAGAAGTCAATCTCCTTGGTAGGATTTGAAGCCAACAAATCCTACCAAAGTTGCGCGGCCTTGAGCGGATCGCCTAGTTTTTACACGAATGACAGATTGAAACTAAAATTTACCGCTTAATTTCGAAAAAAATATCAATCGTAAACAAAGGAATTGCTAGATTCAATGCGGCGCATTTTTAAGGCTTCACTATTTCTTGTCTGAAAAAGGTTAGAGATTGAACTCTAGCCCTTCGGGCTTTAAACTCAATGTTATTAACGGCCCTAATTGGCGTAAGCCTAAAATTAGGCTGTGGTGTAATAAGGGCCGATAAGGTAAGTAGTATAGGATGTAAGATTATGTTGATCATGACCGTATCATGACCACGAAGAAATTACGATTTTTATAAGGTATTAAAGCGTTATTTACGACTCTAATTAATTGAATGCAAGGCTCCCTTGAGAGACAACAATAGACGATTTATGTCTTTTCATTCATTCGTTTTTTGTAATGGTAATTTTCATGGTAATTTCCTTTTTATTTGGTCATTTACTGTTTCTATAGAATTCCTCAGGGAGCAAACGATAATAGTGCACGATTTATGAATGTCCTTTATTATTTCTTAAAAAAACGTGATATATTTCGAAAGAGCGTTTGTATCAAGATTTGAACTTATTAAAAAGATTGACAATGAGAAGGATGGTTGATCTAAAAATGTAGTTATATGTTTTCTTTGAGTGGCGATTTTTTTGATTTGTCTTCTTTTCGTACAAACCGTTCAAGATTTCTTGTCGAAAATTTCTTGATGAAAATATGTATTGATGTTTGACGACTTTACAATAATATCTCGGTAAAACTTAGCCTGAATTTCGTGGATATAATTTGTCCAACTTTAATGAGTAGATCATATAATCCAAAAGATAGGTACAAAATCAAAGGTTATAGAATGGTATGGCATTCAGTTAGCCTGGGAATCCAATCGTTAAACTTTGTTCACAGTCTAGTTTATGATATTTTTGCTATAATCTTAAAACTTTGTGAGGTGAGATATTTTTGTTTTTTTTTAAGATTTTGAGCTCGGATTCCCAGGCTAAGCATTCAGTGTACAAGAAAAAACAAAATTTGAATTATAGTACTTCAAGTTTCATCTTTTTGATGGGCTTCCGTTCATGTCATCATTATGTCATCTCCCTTTGTCAAGTGTGCTCAAAGAAGCATACTATTTCTAATCAAAATGATGAAAAATTGTTAATTATGGAAAAAGGGACTTTTTTTGAATCTCAAAATTGTTAGCAATAATTTTACACAAATAGCAATTAAGAAGGGCCTTGGTCACGTGGATATAAATATCATCCAAAAGAAAAACGGTTGCCTCTTCTTTTCTATGATGAGGTTTTCTCTGAGAAAAGTGAAATAATTTAGGTGATTCGGAAAGTGTCTTCTATTGGTTGTGATGTTTATAACTTTGCTAGTCTTTTAAACGATAATGCCAGTGAAAATGCATACATAATGTCCGAAAATCATATCATTTCGGACATTCTGAATATTTTGTTAATGGATTCTTTGAAATTTTGTGCATACCAATGCACTTTTTAAAAAGCTCATATTTTCTTAAAACTTTTCGATAAATTCCAACGCTCTGACAAATTTATGACTCAACAGATTCGCCAAATTCTGGAGCCGCTCACTACGCTGCCGTGCGCAGCTTGTAGGGAAAAAAACTACTTTCGCTTTCGTTTTTAGGTAAACAGGAAAGTTTTTAAGCGTCATTCGCAGATATTTGATAAGAAAACAGTGAGACTCTCCCTTCTTTTTCAACAAAACAACAAAGAAATAGGAAAAAGAGGTTGGATTTATGTTGAAACTTTTATTGGATTTCAAGACAAAGAATTTTTGTTTGAAATTGTATGACTTTTTTATTTCTAATTCCAATGTATTTCCCTTGTTTACAGGCTCCATCGCCAGAATTTCTTACCGCTTTTTGAGCTAATTTTTCTTGAGACATGCTGTACTATTCCGATCTTCAACTTTATTTCTCATTATTGCACAAAGATGCAATTTAATTATGTTTGCAATGTTACAAATTCTGCTCGGTAATTGGAATGAATTCTAACCAGGTCGAAAACTCTGGAACTATTCCAGACAAATCAAATCTATTGAGTTTAATATTTGACACAATTTTGTGAATGTTTGCACTTAGATGCAATATGAGACTGCCAATAAAATTGGTATTTTAGTCTTAACTTCATCTTTGGATTTTGCCGACTTTGCACAAAGCTGCATAATTGGCAATCTCCAAATTGTGACATTACCTCATCTCAAAAAAGCCAGAAATATTCCGGACTGAGCCATTTTCATTGAAATTGTTGAAGAGAATAGTACGGTGGTGCTTTCCTGAATTTTTTGCTCAGAAATGCAGTATGGGATTTCTATGTATGTGATTGAAATTGATTAGAAGACACTTCCACTGTTCCGAGAACTGACAACAATCAATGACAAATGATGTTAATACGTAATCGACTGATGTCATTATGAAGACAACGTGGTATTGCGAGTGATAATATTTAATTCTCAAACTGAAACAGGTAATATTTCAAATTGCTAAAAATTTTACATATTTTGAGATATAGCATCTTGATGAAAGAGTAAATGAGTTTAAGACTCAAGCACCAAAAGATATAATATTATATTGTTTGAAATCGTATGACTTCTTTATTTCTAATTCCAATATATTTTTCTTGCTCACAGGCTCCAGCACCAGAATTTCTTACCGCTTTTTGAGCTAATTATTCTTGAGACATGCTGTACTATTCTGATCTTCAATTTTTTTTTCTCATTATTGCACAAAGATGCAATTTAATTATGTTTGGAATGTCACAAATTCTGCTCGGTAATTAGAATGAATTCTAACCAGGTCGAAAACTCTGGAACTATTCCAGACAAATCAAATCTATTGAGTTTAATATTTGACTCAATTTTGTGAATGTTTGCACTTAGATGCAATATGAGACTGCCAATAAAATTGGTATTTTAGTCTTGACTTCATCTTTGGATTTTACCGACTTTGCACAAAGCTGCATAATTGGCAATCTCCAAATTGTGACATTACCTCATCTCAAAAAAGCCGGAAATATTCCGGACTGAGCCATTTTCATTGAAATTGTTGAAGAGAATAGTACGGTGGTGCTTTCCTGAATTTTTTGCTCAGAAATGCAGTATGGGATTTCTATGTATGTGATTGAAATTGATTAGAAGACACTTCCACTGTTCCGAGAACTGACAACAATCAATGACAAATGATGCTAATACGTAATCGACTGATGTCATTATGAAGACATCGTGGTATTGCGAGTGACAATATTTAATTCTCAAACTGCAACAGGTAATATTTCAAATTCCTAAAAATTTTACATATTTTGAGATATAGCATCTTGATGAAAGAGTAAATGAGTTTAAGACTCAGGCACCAAAAGAGATAATATTATATTGTTTGAAATTGTATGACTTCTTTATTTCTAATTCCAATATATTTCCCTTGTTCACAGGCTCCAGCACCAGAATTTCTTACCGCTTTTTGAGCTAATTTTTCTTGAGACATGCTGTACTATTCCGATCTTCAATTTTATTTCTCATTATTGTACAAAGATGCAATTTAATTATGTTTGCAATGTCACAAATTCTGCTCGGTAATTAGAATGAATTCTAACCAGGTCGAAAATTCTGGAACTATTCCAGACAAATCAAATCTATTGAGTTTAATATTTGACACAATTTTGTGAATGTTTGCACTTAGATGCAATATGAGACTGCCAATAAAACTTGGTATTTTAGTTTTGACTTCATCTTTGGATTTTACCGACTTTGCACAAAGCTGCATAATTGGCAATCTCCAAATTGTGACATTACCTCATCTCAAAAAAGCCGGAAATATTCCGGACTGAGCCATTTTCATTGAAATTGTTGAAGAGAATAGTACGGTGGTGCTTTCCTGAATTTTTTGCTCAGAAATGCAGTATGGGATTTCTATGTATGTGATTGAAATTGATTAGAAGACACTTCCACTGTTCCGAGAACTGACAACAATCAATGACAAATGATGCTAATACGTAATCGACTGATGTCATTATGAAGACATCGTGGTATTGCGAGTGACAATATTTAATTCTCAAACTGAAACAGGTAATATTTCAAATTCCTAAAAATTTTACATATTTTGAGATATAGCATCTTGATGAAAGAGTAAATGAGTTTAAGACTCAGGCACCAAAAGAGATAATATTATATTGTTTGAAATTGTATGACTTCTTTATTTCTAATTCCAATATATTTCCCTTGTTCACAGGCTCCAGCACCAGAATTTCTTACCGCTTTTTGAGCTAATTTTTCTTGAGACATGCTGTACTATTCCGATCTTCAATTTTATTTCTCATTATTGTGCAAAGATGCAATTTAATTATGTTTGCAATGTCACAAATTCTGCTCGGTAATTAGAATGAATTCTAACCAGGTCGAAAATTCTGGAACTATTCCAGACAAATCAAATCTATTGAGTTTAATATTTGACACAATTTTGTGAATGTTTGCACTTAGATGCAATATGAGGCTGCCAAAAAAATTGGTATTTTAGTTTTGACTTCATCTTTGGATTTTACCGACTTTGCACAAAGCTGCATAATTGGCAATCTCCAAATTGTGACATTACCTCATCTCAAAAAAGCCGGAAATATTCCGGACTGAGCCATTTTCATTGAAATTGTTGAAGAGAATAGTACGGTGGTGCTTTCCTGAATTTTTTGCTCAGAAATGCAGTATGGGATTTCTATGTATGTGATTGAAATTGATTAGAAGACACTTCCACTGTTCCGAGAACTGACAACAATCAATGACAAATGATGCTAATACGTAATCGACTGATGTCATTATGAAGACATCGTGGTATTGCGAGTGACAATATTCAATTCTCAAACTGAAAACAGGTAATATTTCAAAATTCCTAAAAATTTTACATATTTTGAGATATAGCATCTTGATGAAAGAGTAAATGAGTTTAAGACTCAGGCACCAAAAGAGATAATATTATATTGTTTGAAATTGTAGACTTCTTTATTTCTAATTCCAATATATTTCCCTTGTTCACAGGCTCCAGCACCAGAATTTCTTACCGCTTTTTGAGCTAATTATTCNTTCTTGAGACATGCGTACTATTCCGATCTTCAATTTTATTTCTCATTATTGCACAAAGATGCAATTTAATTATGTTTGCAATGTCACAAATTCTGCTCGGTAATTAGAATGAATTCTAACCAGGTCGAAAACTCTGGAACTATTCCAGACAAATCAAATCTATTGAGTTTAATATTTGACACAATTTTGTGAATGTTTGCACTTAGATGCAATATGAGACTGCCAAAAAAATTGGTATTTTAGTTTTGACTTCATCTTTGGATTTTACCGACTTTGCACAAAGCTGCATAGTTGGCAATCTCCATATTTGTGACATTACCTCATCTCAAAAAAGCCGGAAATATTCCGGACTGAGCCATTTTCATTGAAATTGTTGAAGAGAATAGTACGGTGGTGCTTTCCTGAATTTTTTGCTCAGAAATGCAGTATGGGATTTCTATGTATGTGATTGAAATTGATTAGAAGACACTTCCACTGTTCCGAGAACTGACAACAATCAATGACAAATGATGCTAATACGTAATCGACTGATGTCATTATGAAGACATCGTGGTATTGCGAGTGACAATATTTAATTCTCAAACTGAAACAGGTAATATTTCAAATTCCTAAAAATTTTACATATTTTGAGATATAGCATCTTGATGAAAGAGTAAATGAGTTTAAGACTCAGGCACCAAAAGAGATAATATTATATTGTTTGAAATTGTATGACTTCTTTATTTCTAATTCCAATATATTTCCCTTGTTCACAGGCTCCAGCACCAGAATTTCTTACCGCTTTTTGAGCTAATTTTCTTGAGACATGCTGTACTATTCCGATCTTCAATTTTATTTCTCATTATTGCACAAAGATGCAATTTAATTATGTTTGCAATGTCACAAATTCTGCTCGGTAATTAGAATGAATTCTAACCAGGTCGAAAATTCTGGAACTATTCCAGACAAATCAAATCTATTGAGTTTAATATTTGACACAATTTGTGAATGTTTGCACTTAGATGCAATATGAGACTGCCAAAAAAATTGGTATTTTAGTTTTGACTTCATCTTTGGATTTTACCGACTTTGCACAAAGCTGCATAATTGGCAATCTCCAAATTGTGACATTACCTCATCTCAAAAAAGCCGGAAATATTCCGGACTGAGCCATTTTCATTGAAATTGTTGAAGAGAATAGTACGGTGGTGCTTTCCTGAATTTTTTGCTCAGAAATGCAGTATGGGATTTCTATGTATGTGATTGAAATTGATTAGAAGACACTTCCACTGTTCCGAGAACTGACAACAATCAATGACAAATGATGCTAATACGTAATCGACTGATGTCATTATGAAGACATCGTGGTATTGCGAGTGACAATTTAATTCTCAAACTGAAACAGGTAATATTTCAAATTCCTAAAATTTTTACATATTTTGAGATATAGCATCTTGATGAAAGAGTAAAACGAGTTTAAGACTCAGGCACCAAAAGAGATAATATTATATTGTTTGAAATTGTATGACTTCTTTATTTCTAATTCCAATATATTTCCCTTGTTCACAGGCTCCAGCACCAGAATTTCTTACCGCTTTTTGAGCTAATTTTTCTTGAGACATGCTGTACTATTCCGATCTTCAATTTTATTTCTCATTATTGCACAAAGATGCAATTTAATTATGTTTTGCAATGTCACAAATTCTGCTCGGTAATTAGAATGAATTCTAACCAGGTCGAAAATTCTGGAACTATTCCAGACAAATCAAATCTATTGAGTTTAATATTTGACACAATTTTGTGAATGTTTTGCACTTAGATGCAATATGAGACTGCCAATAAAACTTGGTATTTTAGTGTAGACTTCATCTTTGGATTTTACTGATTTTGCACAAAGCTGCATAATTGGCAATCTCCAAATTGTGACATTACCTAATCTCAAAAAAGACGGAAATATTCCGGACTGAGCCATTTTCATTGAAATTGTTGAAGAGAATAGTACGGTGTTGCTTTCCTGAATTTTTTGCTCAGAAATGCAGTATGGGATTTCTATGTATGTGATTGAAATTGATTAGAAGACACTTCCACTGTTCCGAGAACTGACAACAATCAATGACAAATGATGTTAATACGTAATCGACTGATGTCATTATGAAGACATCGTGGTATTGCGAGTGACAATATTTAATTCTCAAACTGAATCAGGTAATATTTCAAATTCCTAACAATATTACATATTTTGAGATAGAACATCTTGATGAAAGAGTAAATGAGTTTAAGACTCAGGCACCAAAAGAGATAATATTATATTTTTTGAAATTGTATGACTTCTTTATTTCTAATTCCAATATATTTCCTTTGTTCACAGGCTCCAGCACCAGAATTTCTTACCGCTTTTTGAGCTAATTTTTCTTGAGACATGCTGTACTATTCCGATCTTCAATTTTTTTTCTCATTATTGCACAAAGATGCAATTTAATTATGTTTGCAATGTCACAAATTCTGCTCGGTAATTAGAATGAATTCTAACCAGGTCGAAAATTCTGGAACTATTCCAGACAAATCAAATCTATTGAGTTTAATATTTGACACAATTTTGTGAATGTTTGCACTTAGATGCAATATGAGACTGCCAAAAAAAATTGGTATTTTAGTTTTGACTTCATCTTTGGATTTTACCGACTTTGCACAAAGCTGCATAATTGGCAATCTCCAAATTGTGACATTACCTCATCTCAAAAAAGCCGGAAATATTCCGGACTGAGCCATTTTCATTGAAATTGTTGAAGAGAATAGTACGGTGGTGCTTTCCTGAATTTTTTGCTCAGAAATGCAGTATGGGATTTCTATGTATGTGATTGAAATTGATTAGAAGACACTTCCACTGTTCCGAGAACTGACAACAATCAATGACAAATGATGCTTAATACGTAATCGACTGATGTCATTATGAAGACATCGTGGTATTGCGAGTGACAATATTTAATTCTCAAACTGAAACAGGTAATATTTCAAATTCCTAAAAATTTTACATATTTTGAGATATAGCATCTTGATGAAAGAGTAAATGAGTTTAAGACTCAGGCACCAAAAGAGATAATATTATATTGTTTGAAATTGTATGACTTCTTTATTTCTAATTCCAATATATTTCCCTTGTTCACAGGCTCCAGCACCAGAATTTCTTACCGCTTTTTGAGCTAATTTTTCTTGAGACATGCTGTACTATTCCGATCTTCAATTTTATTTCTCATTATTGCACAAAAGATGCAATTTAATTATGTTTGCAATGTCACAAATTCTGCTCGGTAATTAGAATGAATTCTAACCAGGTCGAAAATTCTGGAACTATTCCAGACAAATCAAATCTATTGAGTTTAATATTTGACACAATTTTGTGAATGTTTGCACTTAGATGCAATATGAGACTGCCAAAAAAAATTGGTATTTTAGTTTTGACTTCATCTTTGGATTTTACCGACTTTGCACAAAGCTGCATAATTGGCAATCTCCAAATTGTGACATTACCTCATCTCAAAAAAGCCGGAAATATTCCGGACTGAGCCATTTTCATTGAAATTGTTGAAGAGAATAGTACGGTGGTGCTTTCCTGAATTTTTTGCTCAGAAATGCAGTATGGGATTTCTATGTATGTGATTGAAATTGATTAGAAGACACTTCCACTGTTCCGAGAACTGACAACAATCAATGACAAATGATGCTAATACGTAATCGACTGATGTCATTATGAAGACATCGTGGTATTGCGAGTGACAATATTTAATTCTCAAACTGAAACAGGTAATATTTCAAATTCCTAAAAATTTTACATATTTTGAGATATAGCATCTTGATGAAAGAGTAAATGAGTTTAAGACTCAGGCACCAAAAGAGATAATATTATATTGTTTGAAATTGTATGACTTCTTTATTTCTAATTCCAATATATTTCCCTTGTTCACAGGCTCCAGCACCAGAATTTCTTACCGCTTTTTGAGCTAATTTTTCTTGAGACATGCTGTACTATTCCGATCTTCAATTTTATTTCTCATTATTGCACAAAGATGCAATTTAATTATGTTTGCAATGTCACAAATTCTGCTCGGTAATTAGAATGAATTCTAACCAGGTCGAAAACTCTGGAACTATTCCAGACAAATCAAATCTATTGAGTTTAATATTTGACACAATTTTGTGAATGTTTGCACTTAGATGCAATATGAGACTGCCAAAAAAAATTGGTATTTTTAGTTTGACTTCATCTTTGGATTTTACCGACTTTGCACAAAGCTGCATAATTGGCAATCTCCAAATTGTGACATTACCTCATCTCAAAAAAGCCGGAAATATTCCGGACTGAGCCATTTTCATTGAAATTGTTGAAGAGAATAGTACGGTGGTGCTTTCCTGAATTTTTTTGCTCAGAAATGCAGTATGGGATTTCTATGTATGTGATTGAAATTGATTAGAAGACACTTCCACTGTTCCGAGAACTGACAACAATCAATGACAAATGATGCTAATACGTAATCGACTGATGTCATTATGAAGACATCGTGGTATTGCGAGTGACAATATTTAATTCTCAAACTGAAACAGGTAATATTTTCAAATTCCTAAAATTTTACATATTTTGAGATATAGCATCTTGATGAAAGAGTAAATGAGTTTAAGACTCAGGCACCAAAAGAGATAATATTATATTGTTTGAAATTGTATGACTTCTTTATTTCTAATTCCAATATATTTCCCTTGTTCACAGGCTCCAGCACCAGAATTTCTTACCGCTTTTTGAGCTAATTTTTCTTGAGACATGCTGTACTATTCCGATCTTCAATTTTATTTCTCATTATTGCACAAAGATGCAATTTAATTATGTTTGCAATGTCACAAATTCTGCTCGGTAATTAGAATGAATTCTAACCAGGTCGAAAACTCTGGAACTATTCCAGACAAATCAAATCTATTGAGTTTAATATTTGACACAATTTTGTGAATGTTTGCACTTAGATGCAATATGAGACTGCCAAAAAAATTTGGTATTTTAGTTTTGACTTCATCTTTGGATTTTACCGACTTTGCACAAAGCTGCATAATTGGCAATCTCCAAATTGTGACATTACCTCATCTCAAAAAAGCCGGAAATATTCCGGACTGAGCCATTTTCATTGAAATTGTTGAAGAGAATAGTACGGTGGTGCTTTCCTGAATTTTTTGCTCAGAAATGCAGTATGGGATTTCTATGTATGTGATTGAAATTGATTAGAAGACACTTCCACTGTTCCGAGAACTGACAACAATCAATGACAAATGATGCTAATACGTAATCGACTGATGTCATTATGAAGACATCGTGGTATTGCGAGTGACAATATTTAATTCTCAAACTGAAACAGGTAATATTTCAAATTCCTAAAACTTTACATATTTTGAGATATAGCATCTTGATGAAAGAGTAAATGAGTTTAAGACTCAGGCACCAAAAGAGATAATATTATATTGTTTGAAATTGTATGACTTCTTTATTTCTAATTCCAATATATTTCCCTTGTTCACAGGCTCCAGCACCAGAATTTCTTACCGCTTTTTGAGCTAATTTTTCTTGAGACATGCTGTACTATTCCGATCTTCAATTTTATTTCTCATTATTGCACAAAGATGCAATTTAATTATGTTTGCAATGTCACAAATTCTGCTCGGTAATTAGAATGAATTCTAACCAGGTCGAAAATTCTGGAACTATTCCAGACAAATCAAATCTATTGAGTTTAATATTTGACACAATTTTGTGAATGTTTGCACTTAGATGCAATATGAGACTGCCAAAAAAATTGGTATTTTAGTTTTGACTTCATCTTTGGATTTTACCGACTTTGCACAAAGCTGCATAATTGGCAATCTCCAAATTGTGACATTACCTCATCTCAAAAAAGCCGGAAATATTCCGGACTGAGCCATTTTCATTGAAATTGTTGAAGAGAATAGTACGGTGGTTGCTTTCCTGAATTTTTTGCTCAGAAATGCAGTATGGGATTTCTATGTATGTGATTGAAATTGATTAGAAGACACTTCCACTGTTCCGAGAACTGACAACAATCAATGACAAATGATGCTAATACGTAATCGACTGATGTCATTATGAAGACATCGTGGTATTGCGAGTGACAATATTTAATTCTCAAACTGAAACAGGTAATATTTCAAATTCCTAAAAATTTTACATATTTTGAGATATAGCATCTTGATGAAAGAGTAAATGAGTTTAAGACTCAGGCACCAAAAGAGATAATATTATATGTTTGAAATTGTATGACTTCTTTATTTCTAATTCCAATATATTTTCCCTTGTTCACAGGCTCCAGCACCAGAATTTCTTACCGCTTTTTGAGCTAATTTTTCTTGAGACATGCTGTACTATTCCGATCTTCAATTTTTATTTCTCATTATTGCACAAAGATGCAATTTAATTATGTTTGCAATGTCACAAATTCTGCTCGGTAATTAGAATGAATTCTAACCAGGTCGAAAACTTCTGGAACTATTCCAGACAAATCAAATCTATTGAGTTTAATATTTGACACAATTTTGTGAATGTTTGCACTTAGATGCAATATGAGACTGCCAAAAAAATTGGTATTTTAGTTTTGACTTCATCTTTGGATTTTACCGACTTTGCACAAAGCTGCATAATTGGCAATCTCCAAATTGTGACATTACCTCATCTCAAAAAAGACGGAAATATTCCGGACTGAGCCATTTTCATTGAAATTGTTGAAGAGAATAGTACGGTGTTGCTTTCCTGAATTTTTTGCTCAGAAATGCAGTTTGGAATTTCTATGTATGTGATTGAAATTGATTAGATGACACTTCCAGTGTTCCGAGAACTTAAACAAGATTGACAACAATCAATGACAAATGATGTTAAGACGTAATCGACTGATGTCATTATGAAGACATCGTGGTATTGCGAGTGACAATATTTAATTCTCAAACTGAATCAGGTAATATTTCAAATTCCTAACAATATTACATATTTTGAGATAGAACATCTTGATGAAAGAGTAAATGAGTTTAAGACTCAGGCACCAAAAGAGATAATATTATATTTTTTGAAATTGTATGACTTCTTTATTTCTAATTCCAATATATTTCCTTTGTTCACAGGCTCCAGCACCAGAATTTCTTACCGCTTTTTGAGCTAATTTTTCTTGAGACATGCTGTACTATTCCGATCTTCAATTTTCTTTCTCATTATTGCACAAAGATGCAATATAATTTTGTTTGCAATGTCACAAGTTCTGCTCTGTAATTAGAATGAATTCTAACCTGGTCGAAAACTCTGGAACTATTCCAGACAAATCAAATTTATTGAGTTTAATAATAATTTACTCAAATTTGCGAATGTTTGCACTCAGATGCAATATGAGACTGCCAATAAAACTTGGTATTTTAGTGTAGACTTCATCTTTGGATTTTACTGATTTTGCACAAAGCTGCATAATTGGCAATCTCCAAATTGTGACATTACCTAATCTCAAAAAAGACGGAAATATTCCGGACTGAGCCATTTTCATTGAAATTGTTGAAGAGAATAGTACGGTGTTGCTTTCCTGAATTTTTTGCTCAGAAATGCAGTATGGGATTTCTATGTATGTGATTGAAATTGATTAGAAGACACTTCCACTGTTCCGAGAACTTGCAACAATCAATGACAAATGATGTTAATACGTAATCGACTGATGTCATTATGAAGACATCGTGGTATTGCGAGTGACAATATTTAATTCTCAAACTGAAACAGGTAATATTTCAAATTCCTAAAAATTTTTACATATTTTGAGATATAGCATCTTGATGAAAGAGTAAATGAGTTTAAGACTCAGGCACCAAAAGAGATAATATTATATTGTTTGAAATTGTATGACTTCTTTATTTCTAATTCCAATATATTTCCCTTGTTCACAGGCTCCAGCACCAGAATTTCTTACCGCTTTTTGAGCTAATTTTTCTTGAGACATGCTGTACTATTCCGATCTTCAATTTTATTTCTCATTATTGCACAAAGATGCAATATAATTTTGTTTGCAATGTCACAAGTTCTGCTCTGTAATTAGAATGAATTCTAACCTGGTCGAAAACTCTGGAACTATTCCAGACAAATCAAATTTATTGAGTTTAATAATAATTTACTCAAATTTGCGAATGTTTGCACTCAGATGCAATATGAGACTGCCAAAAAATTGGTATTTTAGTTTTGACTTCATCTTTGGATTTTACCGACTTTGCACAAAGCTGCATAATTGGCAATCTCCAAATTGTGACATTACCTCATCTCAAAAAAGCCGGAAATATTCCGGACTGAGCCATTTTCATTGAAATTGTTGAAGAGAATAGTACGGTGGTGCTTTCCTGAATTTTTTGCTCAGAAATGCAGTATGGGATTTCTATGTATGTGATTGAAATTGATTAGAAGACACTTCCACTGTTCCGAGAACTGACAACAATCAATGACAAATGATGTTAATACGTAATCGACTGATGTCATTATGAAGACATCGTGGTATTGCGAGTGACAATATTTAATTCTCAAACTGAAACAGGTAATATTTCAAATTCCTAAAAATTTTACATATTTTGAGATATAGCATCTTGATGAAAGAGTAAATGAGTTTAAGACTCAGGCACCAAAAGAGATAATATTATATTGTTTGAAATTGTATGACTTCTTTATTTCTAATTCCAATATATTTCCCTTGTTCACAGGCTCCAGCACCAGAATTTCTTACCGCTTTTTGAGCTAATTTTTCTTGAGACATGCTGTACTATTCCGATCTTCAATTTTCTTTCTCATTATTGCACAAAGATGCAATATAATTTTGTTTGCAATGTCACAAGTTCTGCTCTGTAATTAGAATGAATTCTAACCTGGTCGAAAACTCTGGAACTATTCCAGACAAATCAAATTTATTGAGTTTAATAATAATTTACTCAAATTTGCGAATGTTTGCAATTTTTTGCTCAGAAATGCAGTTGGATTTCTATTATGTGATGATTGATTACAAGACACTTTGAGAACTGCAAAATCAATGTGATGTTAATACGTAATCGATGATGTCATTAAAGACATCGTGGTATTGCAAGTGATTTTAATTCTCAAAAAGAAACAGGTACTTTTACCAGTACTAAAACTTGATTTTAGTGTAGACTTCATCTTTGGATTTTACTGATTTTGCACAAAGCTGCATAATTGGCAATCTCCAAATTGTGACATTACCTAATCTCAAAAAAGACGGAAATATTCCGGACTGAGCCATTTTCATTGAAATTGTTGAAGAGAATAGTACGGTGTTGCTTTCCTGAATTTTTTGCTCAGAAATGCAGTTTGGAATTTCTATGTATGTGATTGAAATTGATTAGATGACACTTCCAGTGTTCCGAGAACTGACAACAATCAATGACAAATGATGTTAAGACGTAATCGACTGATGTCATTATGAAGACATCGTGGTATTGCGAGTGACAATATTTAATTCTCAAACTGAATCAGGTAATATTTCAAATTCCTAACAATATTACATATTTTGAGATAGAACATCTTGATGAAAGAGTAAATGAGTTTAAGACTCAGGCACCAAAAGAGATAATATTATATTTTTTGAAATTGTATGACTTCTTTATTTCTAATTCCAATATATTTCCTTTGTTCACAGGCTCCAGCACCAGAATTTCTTACCGCTTTTTGAGCTAATTTTTCTTGAGACATGCTGTACTATTCCGATCTTCAATTTTCTTTCTCATTATTGCACAAAGATGCAATATAATTTTGTTTGCAATGTCACAAGTTCTGCTCTGTAATTAGAATGAATTCTAACCTGGTCGAAAACTCTGGAACTATTCCAGACAAATCAAATTTATTGAGTTTAATATTTTACTCAAATTTGCGAATGTTTGCACTCAGATGCAATATGAGACTGCCAAAAAAATTGTATTTTAGTGTAGACTTCATCTTTGGATTTTACTGATTTTGCACAAAGCTGCATAATTGGCAATCTCCAAATTGTGACATTACCTAATCTCAAAAAAGACGGAAATATTCCGGACTGAGCCATTTTCATTGAAATTGTTGAAGAGAATAGTACGGTGTTGCTTTCCTGAATTTTTTGTTCAAAAATGCAGTATGGGATTTCTATGTATGTGATTGAAATTGATTAGAAGACACTTCCACTGTTTCGAGAACTGAAAACAATCAATGACAAATGATGTTAATACTTAATCGACTGATGTCATTATGAAGACATCGTGGTATTGCGAGTGACAATATTTAATTCTCAAACTGAAACAGGTAATAATTCAAATTTCTAAAAAGTTTACATATTTTTTGATAGAGCATCTTGATGAAAGAGTAAACGAGTTTAAGACTCAGGCACCAAAAGAGATAATATTATGTTGTTTGAAATTTAACGACTTCTTTATTTTTAATTACAATATATTTCCCTTGTTCACAGGCTCCAGCACCAGAATTTCTTACCGCTTTTTGAGCTAATTTTTCTTGAGACATGCTGTACTATTCCGATCTTCAATTTTATTTCTCATTATTGCACAAAGATGCAATTTAATTATGTTTGCAATGTCACAAATTCTGCTCGGTAATTAGAATGACTTCTAACCAGGTCGAAAACTGTGGAACTATACCAGACAAATCAAATTTATTTAATTTAATATTTGACACAATTTTGTGAATGTTTGCACTTAGATGCAATACGAGAGTCCCAATAAAACTAGTATTTTATTCTAGACTTCATCTTTGGATTTTTCAAATTTTGCACAAAGCTGCATAATTGACAATCTCCAAATTGTGACATTACCTCATCTCAAAAAAGCCAGAAATATCCCGGACTGAGCCATTTTCATTAAAATTGTTGAAGAGAATAGTACAGTGTTGCTTTCCTGAATTTTTTGTTCAGAAATGTAGTATGGGATTTCTATGTATGTGATTGAAATTGATTAGAAGACAGTTCCAGTGTTCCGAGAACTGATAACAGTCAATGACAAATGATTTTAATACGTAATCGATTGATGTCATTTTGAAGGCATCGTGGTATTGCGAGTGACAATATTTCATTCTCAAACTGAAACAGGTAATATTTCAAATTCCTAAAAATTTTACATATTTTGAGATGTAGCATCTTGATCAAAGAGTAAATAAATGAGATTAAGACTCAGGCACCAAAATAGATAATATTATATTGTTTGAAATTGTATGACTTCTTTATTTCTAATTCCAATATATTTCCCTTGTTCACAGGCTCCAGCACCAGAATTTCTTACCGCTTTTTGAGCTAATTTTTCTTGAGACATGCTGTACTATTCCGATCTTCAATTTTATTTCTCATTATTGCACAAAGATGCGATTTATTTATGTTTGCAATGTCACAAATTCTGCTCGGTAATTAGAATGAATTTTAACCAGGTTGAAAACTCTGGCACTATTTTTAGACAAATCGAATTTATTGAGTTTAATATTTGACACAATTTTGTGAATGTTTGCACTTAGATGCAATACGATACTGCCAATAAAACTAGTATTTTAGTCTAGACTTCATCTTTGGATTTTACCAATTTTGCACAAAGCTGCATAATTGGCAATCTCCAAATTGTGACATTACCTCATCTCAAAAAAGCCAGAAATATCCCGGACTGAGCCATTTTCATTAAAATTGTTGAAGAGAATAGTACATTGTTGCTTTCCTGAATTTTTTGCTCAGAAATGCAGTATGGGATTTCTATTTATGTGATTGATATTGATTAGAAGACACTTCCACTGCTCCGAGAATTGACAACAATCAATGACAAATGATGTTAATACGTAATCGACTGATTTCATTATGAAGACATCGTGGTATTGCGAGTGACAATATTTAATTCTCAAACTGAAACAGGTAATATTTCAAATTCCCAAAAATTGTACATATTTTGAGATATAGTATCTTGATGAAAGAGTAAAATGAGTTTAAGACTCAGGCACCAAAAGAGATAATATTATATTGTTTGAAATCGTATGACTTCTTTATTTATAGTTCCAATATATTTCCCTTGTTCACAGGCTCCAGCACCAGAATTTCTTACTGCTTTTTGAGTAATTTTTCTTGAGACATGCTGTACTATTCCGATCTTCAATTTTATTTCTCATTATTGCACAAAGATGCAATTTATATATGTTTGCAATGTCAGAAATTCTGCTCGGTAATTATAATGAATTCTAACCAGGTCTAAAACTCTGGAACTATTCCAGACAAATCAAATTTATTGAGTTTAATATTTGACACAATTTTGTGAATGTTTGCACTTAGATGCAATACGAGAGTGCCAATAAAACTAGTATTTTATTCTAGACTTCATCTTTGGATTTTTCAAATTTTGTACAAAGCTGCATAATTGACAATCTCCAAATTGTGATATTACCTCATCTCAAAAAAGCCGGAAATATCCTGGACTGAGTCATTTTCATTGAAATTATTGAAGAGAATAGTACGGTGTTGCTTTCCTGAATTTTTTGCTTAGAAATGCAGTATGGGATTTCTATTTAAGTGATTGAAATTGATTAGAAGACACTTCCACTGCTCCGAGAACTGACAACAATCAATGACAAATGATGTTAATACGTAATCGACTGACGTCATTATGAAGACATCGTGTTATTGCGAGTGACAATATTTAATTCTCAAACTGAAACAGGTAATATTTCAAGTTCCTAAAAATTTTACATATTTTGAGATATAGCATCTTAATGAAAGAGTAAAATGAGTTTAAGACTCAGGCACCAAAACAGATAATATTATATTGTTTGAAATTGTATGACTTCTTTATTTATAATTCATATATATTCTCCTTGTTCACAGGCTCCAGCACCAGAATTTCTTACTGCTTTTTGAGTAATTTTTCTTGAGACATGCTGTACTATTCCGATCTTCAATTTTATTATTCATTATTGCACAAAGATACAATTAATTTATGTTTGCAATGTCACAAATTCTGCTCGGTAATTATAATGAATTCTAACCGGGTCTAAAACTCTGGAGCTATTCCAGACAAATCAAATTTATTGAGTTTAATATTTGACACAATTTTGTGAATGTTTGCACTTAGATTCAATACGAGAGTGCCAATAAAACTATTATTTCAGTCTAGACTTCATCTTTAGATTTTACCAATTATACACAAAGCTGCATAATTGGAAATTGGAAAAACTCTATTAGCCCCAGGGAGTGGAATCTATCACGCTAGTGTCCTTTTGTGTATATCTCGGAGAAAAAATTTCTGAAACGACTTGAAACTTTCTGACTTTTAATAAAATCTTATTAAAAGTACTTGTGCAAATTTTTAGGGTCATAGGTCCTCTAGGTTAGGTTTTATGACTTAATTGTGAAACATGACATAAAGCCAAGCTAAAATCGCTTCAAACTCCATGTTTTAAAATTGCGATAACTTCTATAATATTGATTAAATCATATTCAAATTTTGACACGTGATATGTATTAATCATTAATGTAATTTAAAAAAATCAAAAAACAATTGAAAATGATAACGTCATCATTTATGACGTCATCAAATTCTGAAAATTTTACTCATTTTCAGCATAGATTTTAACAAGAACTTTATGGGAAATACAAAACCGGCAAACATGTTAAAGAAGAACCTTTTATCTTTCAGAATCTTCAAGCAGATTCTCAACATCTTTATTGCTGCGACTGTGAGAGACATTTTTGTAAACAATACATTTTTGCTTTTTTCCGACAGGTGGAAATTTTGTGATGACTTCATCACTTTTTGGATGATGTCATCAAAATTGTTTTCCTTCCTGGAAGTTTGTGTCATGGTGGAGAACATCTGTACCAATTTTCATGGCCATAGCTCTTCTAGATAAAAATAATTTAGGGTGATAGATTATACCCTCCCCCCTTAGGGCTACAAAAATCAAAAAAAGGTTGGGGTTAATAGGGTTAAATATTTTTTTACTTAAGAACCACATTTATTACGTGATTATAGGATCCTATTTAGTTAGTTCCTGAGTAATATTTCCTAGGCTAGACGAATTTAGAAAATTTCTACGTTGGACTTAGTTTAAACAACTATCTGTTCAAACAAAGGGTTCTTTGAGAAGAAAGAAGAAAAAAGTTTTGACGAGAAATAAAATCATCTTGAGTACTTTATCCAATGAGCTAATCATGTGTACTGCTGCTATAAGTTTATCTGCTCAACTAGTCATGAAGCAAAAATCAACCTGCTTAGAATCTCGTTTAAACTATCTTGAGCTAGTGAACTCCTTTCAAATACAATGATTCCCTACCCATTGAACATTGAAAGGTTGATAATTGTTTTTAGGAAGCCTTGATTATTTACGGATTAAGTTAAAATTAAAATCACTAGGCTATATAGATAGCTAACTCATTTTCCTTGAGGAATACAGGGTTCGTTCAGTTTCCTTGAGGAATACAGGGTTCGTTCATTTTCCTTGACGAATACAGGGTTCGTTCATTTTCCTTGAGGAATACAGGGTTCATTCATTTTCCTTGAGGAATACAGGGATCATTCATTTTCCTTGAGGAATACAGGGTTCATTTAGTTCATTTTCCTTGAGGAATACAGGGTTCGTTCATTTTCCTTGAGGAATACAGGGTTAGTTCATTTTCCTTGAGGAATACAGGGTTCTTCTTTTCCTTGAGGAATACAGGGATCATTCATTTCCTTGAGGAATACAGGGTTATGATCATTCATTTTCCTTGAGGAATACAGGGTTAGTTCATTTTCCTTCCTTGAGGAATACAGGGATCATTCATTTTTCCCTTGAGGAATACATGGATACATTCATTTTCCTTGAGGAATACAGGGTTCGTTCATTTTCCTTGAGGAATACAGGGATCATTCATTTTCCTTGAGGAATACATGGATCATTCATTTTCCTTGAGGAATACAGGGTTCGTTCATTTTCCTTGATGAATACAGGGATCATTCATTTTCCTTGAGGAATACAGGGTTAATGATCATTCATTTTCCTTGAGGAATACAGGGTTCGCTCATTTTCCTTGAGGAATACAGGGTTAATTCATTTTCCTTGAGGAATACAAGGCTCGTCCATATTCCTTGAGGAATACAGGGTTCATGGAATTTTTCAAATAATTTAATTCAAACGAGTAATATTAGAACAGGTTCATAGTGAATCTATTGAAAGATGTTATACCAATGTTATTATGTTATTCTAAAAAGTAACTTCCAAACAAATGGGCCAACATGAAAGCATTTACAGGGTTGTGTCCCTGGAAAGGAGGGACGTTTTACTGCTTGGAAGTACACAAGATGATTTTATTTCTTAAAGCTTTTTTCTAATTAATTTACTTCTCAAAGAACCCTTGTTTAAACAGATTGTCATATTTGTGTAGAAAACCTTTATAATCAACACCAATGATATTGTAATTTAATCAATAGCTTAAGGTCTGATTTGTTTAGAAAAAGCGTATTCTTATCTATTCAAGTAAGTACTTAAGGGGTGGATATAGCAATAGCGCCTTTCGATTTGTTCGATAAACAACTATTGAAATGTAGGATTTTTAGATTCTATTCATTCGGTAAAAGGTCTATACATCCTTATGCTTTTTATTGTAGCTTAGCCTTCCAAATTATGATACACGGATTGTTAAAGCCAATATCAATTTTTGAATGTCCAATGCGCACAATCATGGCATTTGGAAGAAGTTTACTAGCTCAAGATGTTTTTAACAATTTGATTTTTGATTTTTACAACTTTGATTATATTCTAAGCAGACAAATTGGGCTTTTCCAGGAAAAAACCGTGCACCCCCTGTTGAGGAGGTTCAACCTTTTGTGACCTACCCCCTTGGAATTCCAGGAAAATTTTAGGATCATACCCCTCTGGAATTCCGAACTTTACATATTTTCAATCATTACCCCTTGGAATTCCGCTTATTTTTTGACGGATTTTCGTCTACCCTTACGGAATTCCACTGCATTTCAAACCTTACCCCCTTGGAAAACGGAAATGGACCACCTCAACAGGGGTGCACGATTTTTTTCTGGAAAAGCCCCTTAAAAGCAGCCCAGGTTTGGATCATTGGATAAGGACATTGTTTTTTTTTTACTGTACCAAAATCAGTTTTTCGAAAATCGGTTAGTGTAAAACGCGCACAGGTCACAGGTCGCAGGTCACAGGTCACAGGTCACAGGTCAACAAAGTGCATACCGGAAAAAAGATTATAAAGATCATGACATATACATAACATAACATCAATACATAACGCATTAAATTACAAAAAAGTAATACATGTTATTTAGATATTATAAAATGACAATTGAATAGAATACAACCTAGTGACACTTACTTACAAAAAATAATGACAAAATCATAAAAATATGATGCCTAACAAGACAAAAGCACGAAAAAATATCTATTATACAAATGTGATGTGGCTGGGTGTGAATGGATAAAAAATGGCACCAAACAGAAGTTGCAAGGTCCCTAAGAGAGTGGTTTTAGAAGGATGGAACTAATTAATTATTCAGTTATTATTTTAATGTCTTAATGACAATTTTTGACAAAAATATTAACAGAATCATAAAATCTGATGCAAGAAAAGACAAAAACACGAAAATATTTATTATAAAGAATGTGATGTTGATAGTGTGAATGGATATAAAACGGCACCAATCAGAAGCTTGTGAGGTCCCTAAGAGAGTGGTTTTAGAAGGATGAAACTAATTAATCATTCAGTTTGTTATTTAATGACTTAATGACAATTTTTGACAAATATATTGACTGAATCAAAAAAAAAGTTCTCTGAGAAGTAGTTTTAGAGCGATGTGTTTTTATATATGTAACCATCATGTAACATTACAAACATTACAATATGTAATATACCTGTTATACGTATAATATGGTTTCAAATATTTTCTGGTCTGCGTTTACACGGCGCAAACTGCGAAATCGATAAAAGCACATGGTTAATTTTTGATGTTTGGAATGGTTTTATATGGATGAAATCGCTTGAGAATTATGTTTTTGATAATTATTTGTGTTTTCCAAACATTTTCCCTCTGCTGCAATGACATTGATTAGAGTCAACCTGTCATCACTGACCTGTGACCTGTGACCTGTGACCTGCGACCTGTGACCTGTGACCTGCGTTTCACACTAACCGTTCGAAGATCGTGAAAATCACTTTATTTTAAATATTTCGTCATTCGCATAAGAATTTTCCCAAAATTTTGATATGTATTGAAATTTGGGAAGGGCTTGAAAATGAGCTTTAAAGGAAGAAATTTTGGCGGGAATTTAATTTGGCGGATGGCCAAAAAAGTTTTTTCAGAGGGAATTTAATTTGGCGGATGGACGAAAAAAACTAAATTTGGCGGGAATTTAATTTGGCGGTCGCTTAAAAATTTAACCTTAAGATGGCGTCAAAACAGCGAAAAAATAGCAAAAACACTTTAAAAGAGATCATATTTTCAAAATGTTTAATTTGGCGGGAATTTAATTTGGCGGATGGCGGAAAAAAGAAATTTTGGCGGGAACTTAATTTGGCGGATTTCAGTCAAATCCGCCAAATCCGCCAAATTTTCTTTCCACCAAAATTTCTTCCTTTAAGGTATTTGAAATTTCAAAATTCGGAGTATTTCAGGATTAATTAATCATGAAGTGTTTTGGATCATATCTCACTCCATGACTCATTATTCGGTCCTGAGGAGGTTTCTATGCATTCCTGAGGTAGCCTAAAATCATAAAATAGCCTGAGGAGTAATTTTTTTAAAGGCCGGAGTAAGTTATGATCAAAACAAACAAAGGACTTTTTTAATCATTTTTCACTCATTTTAACAATTCCCGTTTTCTTTAGTTCGTTCCTTTCTTATCAACTAAACAAAAATCTCAAATCACTTCCCCGATAGATAGACTTGTCGACAGATGTTTTGATAAATGGAATCCAAGTACAAGCATCTCCTTTCAAAAATATTGATTTTTGCACATTTTTTGCGATATTTTCTGAATAAGGAGCCTCGTGTAGCCGGCCCCGTAGCAGGCCAGGGGTAGGAGATATGCAAAAACCGATTTGAAATTCGGAATCAGCATGAAAATCTGATCTAAAACAAGTTATCATTAAATTTTTAATTTAAAGTTCATTGAAATTCAAACATTTTCAAATTATCAATTTTCCTTGGTTTCATTTTAGTAAAAAAACAGCCTCCTGTACCAGGCCAAGAGTGAGAGCTACGAGGAAACAAATTTTAAATTCGGAATCAGCATGAAAAACTGATTTAGAAAAGATCTCACATCACTAGAAAGCTATTCAAAATGGAAAACTTCAAAAACAATGACTTTTGACGGTTTTTGGCGGTTTTCGTAAAAAAGGGGTCTCTGGTAGCCGCCCTGGGGTCATTTTTGGACCCACCCCTAAATGTAGTGTATTATTAGATTGGCTGATCTTCCAAGTGATCTTTTTGCATTGAATTCCCCTTTATATGTTTTGAAAGATGCATTATTCACTAGCCGCTTGTTTGTGTAAAAGGCACTACAAGAATTGATCGTCGACATCTCATCTCGAATATCAGCAGGGATTGTTTTTCACTTTCGCGAAAGGTACAAGTAGTATTAATGCTTTGTAAAGTCGCATTTTGAGGTTTCTGCTGAAATCTTTTCTCGATCATACAGTTTACCTGAAGGTTGTAGAAGCTAGCATGATTCTCCTTTTCACATTTGATTCAGATCCTGGAATAACACTTACGCTAAGGAATAAAGATTAGCCGTCGGACTTCCGCAAGTTCACAGGCAGTGGAAATAATTTTTTAGCACCCTCGGGTTTCAAGGGCTTCCACTGGATGGAAAACAACACCATTTTTGTTACTTAATTTTCCCCATCTTTCAGGTCGAAACCTTTTTAAAATCTTGCTTGACGGGGTTCTACTGAAAAGTGGCGTCATCATAAAATGCCCCAAAACAGGTCGCCAAAACTTTTCGAATCAACTATGGATTTCTTGTGGTAGCTTTAGGACCCAAAAGGAACCTCTGTTCCAAATTTCTGTCACATATGATTTATTTTCAGGTTAGGGGATTTTTGAGGTTATCCTATCAGACTTATATGGAACACGCAGTCTCCAACAGTTAGATCTTGAAGTTGGACATTCTATACACTCATACTTGTCTTCTGTGTAAAAAAATATTTGGTTTCTTCATTTTTAGATCCAAACACATATCAAGTCTGAATTGAGCTTCAAATTACCAGGACGTTCGCTTCCTGTAGTCCACAAACGGACGCTGGAATCCCTCATTTTTGTCAAGGTACGTTGTACGTCAACTTGGTATCTGCTTCGTCAAAACACGGTACAATGAAATTACAATGGTATCTAGCAATTTTATTTTGCAATTGTTTTATTGCAAGGGATAGAGTAGAGTTTTTGCGATGTCAAAAAATCCCGAAATTTACGACATTTACTTTTGCAAATTTGCCAAAAAAAATTTCACACGAAAAAAATGGCTGACATGGAAAAATAGTTAATACTAAATCCAAATTGGATTGAAATTTTTATCTTTTGACTTATGAGGCTTTTGCAGGCTTAAAAGTGCCATAAATTACCCCAATTAGCCTCTTACATCAATTGTGGACACGCTTGATGTTTTTTATCTACAGTCAATCATTTTTATGGACAGTCAATATCCAAACATCGACTGTCAATACTTTTCATCAACTGTCAATATCCAGATATCAACAGTCAATATCCAGAAAACAGCAGTCAATTAAATAATCTCAACAGTTGATGAAAAGTATTGACAGTCGATGTTTGGATATTGACAGTTGATGTTTGGATATTGACTGCTGATGTCTGGATACTGACTGTCTCAATATAATCTGCAGCGGAAAAAAACACTATTGGTTAAGTTTTTAAGTTAAGTAATTACTTAACTTAGTACTTAACTTAACTTTTTATAACTTTTGATAGAAATAGTTATTTTTGTTGAAAAAATCATAAAGAGTGAGATATTTTGAGTGATATAAAAGATTCCAAAAAAAAATGATGAACAAGCTACATGCTGAATGCCCCTACCTAAAAATTAATGTAATAAGATAATTGAAAAAATGGCAATAATAGTATGAAAATACAGAATAATGAAATAATTATATCAACTATTAATAGAGTTCATAGCACTTTAAATTCATGACATATCATGGTCTGGGGGATTTTTTGGGTTTTTTTGACTGGACCCAAAATTTGCCACATTTCTCACCTTGGGGATTTTCCATAATGGTGGAATTTCAAAATAGCGTATTTTAAAATTTTTTGAAATTTTGATGTCTTCGAACATTTTTTTCTTATGTTAAAGCAATATATTTCGCAGGTCTATTGTTGACCTCTATGAAACATTATTATAGAGAATTACAGTTCAGGCACAAGGGCCTATACACGGTTCTTGTACAAAAAATCTTTTAAAATATAATTTTTCACGAAGGCTTCCTCGCACCGTCCATTTAAAATCGTCATTCGATCTGGCTTTAGGGAATGGTCAGAAAGTATCTACTAGGGGGGAGTGGAGGATATTTTGAAAAATCCCACAAAAACTTTTGCACCCCCTCCCCTAGCCTGGAAAAAAATTTCGAACCCCCCCCTCATAAGGCCCAATATTTTTTCGCATCCCCCCCCCCCCCCTACTAGAAAATTTTTACGCAAAAAAAGAATTCATACAGATGCGGTACAAAGAGTATTATTTGTTTGTATGACAGTTTTTATGTCAAAATTAGGTAAGGGAGATAGTTTAGCCCTGTAAAAAGTTGAGTATATAGTCCTTTAGGAGATCTACCATTTTGATTGATGTTTACACCACGGGATTTTCCATGGTTACGACGGAATTTCTCTGAAGTAAACAAAAGAAAAAAACCCGTGGTGTAAACGTCAATCAAAATGGTAGTGTGATCTCCTAAAGGAATTGTCCAGGGTTAAAATAAGAATCAACGAGTTATTTTCTCTGAGTTTCCATAAGTTTTGGGAGAAAATTACGGTTTATTTTCCCTGATACACAATCTCCCTACATTACGGAGGCATCTCAATTACTCAAAATATCCTGAGGGGCCACCATGGTTGGCCCCGAAGGGAGAAAATTTTGAAGATCAGGTACTCAAGACCCTAAAATACAAGCTATTCTGAATTCTCTGAGTTTGAAATTTTCCTATAAATCTATATTTTTCAGGTTTTCCAGGGTCTGTCAAAGCTCTGTGTATGTAATTTATAAGATATTAAGAGACTAAGGAGGCACAACCATGGTTTGCGCCGACGGGAGAAAATTTCGATGTTTTTTCACCCACCATTTTAGCTAAAAGACACTTTGTTTTGACAAATTTCTTTCAAAAAAGTACTTTTTCAAACCACTCTGATGAGCTGTGAAAGCTACTAATCTACTTCCCTCCCTCATCTAGCTCAATGCTACAAACCAAAAGGGCAAGGCGATGATGCCCAAATAATGTTAGTATGACATGTACATATATCCAATAAAATAAATTCAGAGTTGTCGGCCGTCAGGCGGAAAAATTTTTTTTAAATCTTGAAACGTAAAACTATGAAATTAGACTTCCTACATTTTCTCTTGAGTTGCCCAAATAGATTTGGAACCCCCCCCCCTAAACCCTCAAAAGAAATTTGGAAACCCCCCCCCCCCCTAAACCCTCGAAAAAAATTTGGAACCCCCCCTAGAATCCTCCACCCCCCCCTAGTAGATACTTTCTGACCACTCCCTTATTCATCTCGTCTGCTCTCTTTTTCCACTTATTGATTTGTTCCCTCTCTATTTTTGTCAAGTCGTCGTTGATACTTAATTTCATGTAATTCTCGTGTTGTTTCAATTCAGTCAACTTCTTCATGAACCTGTATTTGTTATGACTGTCTTTGAAACAACTTTGATTGGGCGCATAACTTTAGATTCTTTTCCAACACGAGAGACGTAGATTGGTTGAGTCTTTAAATTAACGTCATTCAGAGGCCAGTAACTTCTTTACTTTCATTTTCATTTACCCATAGATAATGAGATTTGCGTCTGTCGATAGCTTTCTTTGTTCTTCAATTTGTTCATCAATTTTCTCCCTTCGTAGTATCTGTTTCGTGCTATTTATGCGTAATTGATCATTGTTTTTAGTCGCTTCAGCAAAGCTTTTCTTTCTTGGTTCTGTTGTGGTTTGAACTTTTGGAGTCTTGTTATTCAACGTCTCTTCTATCTTGGCTGTTAGTTTTGTTTCTAGCATAGAAAACTGGCTCTGTATTAGATTGGTAACTTGAGAAAGTATGAAAACTTGTGTGCAAGTAAAAAGCGATCAAAGGTATCAAAGCGGCTGCTTAAATGCTTAAACTTGATTAAGCCTTTAAACTTGATTAAGCCTTGATTGAATCAGTTTCGGGAATACATGCTTTGAAATAAGTTCTAATTCTACATCCAAATGCCCTGATTGATGGTGGAAAAGATTCAAATTTAGTTTCAACTGTGCAGAAATTATTTTTAATTTGTTTGCTTGACTCACAAGGATAATATCTAGCTTTTGATAGATCAGCTTCATCCAGTATGATTCCATACCAGGCGGCAAAAGTGCTTTCTTTCATGATTGAATCTTTGTTCAAACATCAAGGAATATTCATTTATTGTTATTTTACCTGCTTTTTTTTACCATCTTCTCAATGAACCGTCGAAAATTTTTTAGCAAGGAGGGATAACTCGCAGGAGCAAGCTAACGGAGATGGCTAATCTATTTCTTTTATCCTCGCATATACTTTTTAAGCAATTTTTTTCAATTGGATGATGCAGGGATATCTTTTTCCCCATATCCTGTATCTGTGGTACCCCAGCTGGTATACAACGTTGTTACAACGTTCATCTAACGTTATATGGACGAAAAGATTGAGTGGAGCGGTTAACTCAAACCAAATGCAGTTTCTGTGCTTGTATTCTAATGGATCTGCATCTTAGTGTAAAGTAGCCCTCGAAGTTGTACTCGTGCTGTCCATAATTGGTAAACGTTGATTAAGCACGACCACCAATCAAACATTCAAGCATTTTTCGATTTTCGTGATCTATCCTCGTCTAATCTCTCGTTTTCCTGAGTTTTTGAACAGCTTTTTACTCTTTACGCATGCGTATCCACCGGTCAAGGTTAACTCCATCCAAATCTAGAATCTGCAATGCTTGGGTAATGTGAATTCAAAAGAAAAGAACGTTGACTTACAAATATAATGTTGAAAATTCAAGCAACAAGTACACTTTTGACCAGTTTTCCAGAGCACATCTTCAACTTCAGACTTTTTTTCCATTTCTAATTTTTTTCTAGTGCAAATTTTTTAGGTTGCGTACCTTTTAATTTTAAAAACCAAAAAACTCAATCCGTTTCGCTAAACTGCAAATGGTTTGGATTTGTTTACATAAACAAAGAAGCTCTTGCATTTCTAATTCGATTTCTAGGATCTTATACTACTCCGCTACCATTTTGAATTTAAATGCCTGAAGTTACAGAAACGAATTTCAAAATGGTAGCCTAGCTGAAAAAAAGTTTAAAGCTTAGGGCTTATGCACGCGTGCGATTAGTGAACTAGCGTAAACAAGGTGTAGTGCTTGGTAAGAATAATGGTTTAGCAAAACAAATAATCAAATGGTGCCGACTGTTGGCTAAACCCTCGGTTTAGCGAACGAAGAAAACACAGAAAAAGACTGTTGGCTTTGATCGTCTGTTTAGGTAAACTTTTAAATGAATCAATGCGTTCGCTAAACCCTCTGTTTCACTATTTTGGGTTTTTGGCTTAATGGTATGCACCCTTATCGGCGATCCAAAAAATATCTGCAATCTGATTGGTTAAAAACAGTACAATATATCTTGTATTTTACATGTACAAAATATAAACTGAAGGGAAGATGTTGTTGCATTGTAGCGGTAGAAGCAAACTAACGTCACTTTGCTACAAAAGTGCCCTACGCTTTTTTATCACATGAAAAGTGCATTTTTTGGGTCACCGATAAACCAGTTATCAGACATTTGCTCGTACAATATAGAAATATTGTACTCGCAACTGTCCGATAACTATTACTTATTTGAAATCAATTTTCGGAAGAAAAAAAATTCCGTAACTTTCTTTTTATTTTCTATTTTAGAGTGTTTCCAACGTTACGTGATTCAAAATGGTAGACTTAGAATAAAAATGATAGAAAAGCTTGAAAAAAACCATTTACAAGGTATGAAAACCCTTTTAAGGCACTTTCACTCCCTAATTTATGTAAAAAAACTTGCCCTAGACGATTTTCATTCAACATTCCTTCAAAATTTTAAGAAAACTTATACGATCTGGAAAATTCTAAACAAACGTACAGCTCACGTAAGATGTTTTGGAAATGCAATGGTTAATCATTAGTTTCAGATGCATTGACACACCAAGTTTTCTTTTGAGGCTAAAAATAACGTAACGATGGAGAAAATCTCGATTTTAAAACTTCAAATCGTAATGTCATTCCTTCGCTAGCTTGACTTGGCCCAGAGCTCAATAGGGACCCCTCAAAATTCTTTTTAGACTTGGCTGAAGGTGTACAGCACCAAATTTCGTAATTTCCCCCCTTATATCGACGATTGAGTCGTACTCGCTTTTTTAAAAACTGCTTATCCAGCAAAATAAGCATGCCGAAAGGTGGGCCATAGAGTAGGCCAAATTGCTTAGGCCAACTAGGCGAGCTTTTATGTTTATGTTTATGTTCTGTAAAACGGTTAGGTGATATTCATAGTCGATTTCGCTCTCCGAAAACATAAGTACTCTCAGGTACCTAATAGCCGGGGGGATTGGAATAAGCGGTTGGAAAAAATCTCAAAACTTAATAAGCGGGGGGGGGGGTTTTGAAATAAAAATGTCCTGGGTGGAAAATTGTTGAAAAAGAGGCTAATACAGCATAATTGGGAAAAAAGAGGGAACTTTCAAAAACATTTTCCCCCAAAAATTAATAAGCGGGGGGGGGGGGTTTTGGAATAAGAATGTCCTGGGTGGAAAATTTTCGAAAAATTAATTAGCTGGGGGGACGGCTATTAGGTACCCGAGAGTAGATACCTTCATTTCGACAATTCTTTCTACTTATCGATATCTTTTTATTGTACATCGATTTTTTTGACATCGAAATTTTTTTTACACAATTTTTTTTTTTGCATACATTTTTTTTTTTACATAATTTTTTTTTTCCGCAACGGTGCGCAATAATATACCAACATATAATACAAGTTTTGTTGGTGATGATCATGAGGTGTGAAATAATTGCTTGTATGAAGATGAAAACTTTTTGACTGGTTGTATAAATTGGATACAACCAATCAAAAAGTTTTCATCTTCATACAAGAAATTATTTCACTCACTTCATGATCATCACCAACAAAACTTGTATAATCTGCATCCGCATCTTCAAACTCAGCACGTATACGGCATATGGCACAAGAGGGTAGTACCCTACGTTGTCCTTTCCCAAGTGTACCATGTACCAACCAAGAATAGCTGCGATAAGCTGCATACCTCCATTTCTTTTCTGTAACCTCTTCACGCTTTAGCGGAATGGGCGGGAGGTCATCGTGATCAAAGTTTTTGTTCTTCTTGCGCCCCTCTTCAAGAACTTTTAAATTTCCCAAAGTGATCCTTTTGACAGACAAGCGGATTTAAAGTCTGGATGATCGATAGTACATGCTACAATAAAGAAAAAAAACATCTCAGTTGTAATTCAAGTGTGAAGGAGATATATGACCCTAGCTCTGCCTCAACTGTTTACCAGTATCTAGCCATTTAAAATCGTATAAATTGATTTTGAAAATAGAATGAAAAGATAGCCAGTTGATGCTTTGTAGCTATTTCCTTGGCTCGAACTGATAAGGCTGCAAGAATTCAAAATTGTTATTATTTCATTCTTTGGGGCCATTTTCCACACTTTTCACACAAGACAAGACAAGCTTCTTTGATTTTTGATTTTCGATCTCTCTATTTTTTTTGATTTTCCTTTCATCCTGGAATAAGAACTCCATCGTTTATTTTCTTTTTCCTTATCTTCGCTAACTTACCGAGCCAAAAACCTCTGCGAAGAAGATACACAAAACATCGCGGAATTTTGTGTTTTAAAGCTAACTCGGTTCAGCCGATATACTCACAGCGAAAATGTAAACAAAGATTATCTGGAAAATAGATGCCAATTCGGATTTTACATTTATTATCTGAAAATCACGAAGACAGATATCAAAGCTCAGACCATCTTCTATGGTAAAATTTTATATAAAAAATTGTTTCCTGCAAGTCATTAACCCGAATATCTACATTTTAGAAACTATCTGATTATCCCTTTAATTCCATCCAAATCTAGAATCTGCTTTGCTTGGGTAATGCGAATTCAAAAGTAAAGAACGTTGACTTAGAAATGTATATTGAAAATATGTTGAAAATTTAAGCGACAAGTACATTTTTGACCAGTTTTCCAGAGCACGTCTTCAACTTCACTTTTTTTCCATTTCTAATTTTTTACTAGTACTTTTTTTCTATTACTTGCTTCACGGCAGGTTACAAACAAAAGTTAAACTTCACCAAGGAAACCATCCCCAACATTCAACACCACCTCCAAAAGCTAGAAGAAATCATCAACACTAAGTTCATCCCAGCCATCACAGGAGGAATCCACCCTAACAACGTAGAGCGCGAGTTATTTACCCTCCCTCCAAGCCTCGGTGGTTTGGGAATTCCAAAGTTCAGCGATCTGGCTGAATCCGAATTCCGCAACTCAGAAATGCTCACCCAACAGCTCCGTAAGAACATTATCAAACAAGAAGAAAACGATACCGACAAAGATGACGTCAAGAAATTGAAAGCGTCATTTAAACTCGAACGCACACAGTCTCATCGACAGAAGCTGGAAAACATCAAAGACCAATCGCCAGACGATATGAAAAAGCTCCTCGAAATCAACCGCGAGCCTGGATCATCCCTCTGGCTATCGACACTCCCCATTCAAGACGAAGGTTTCCAGCTCGACAAGCAATCATTCTGGGACCTGATCAAGATCCGCTGCGGTCACCAAGTAAATCGTTTACCAAACGTTTGTGTTTGTGGATCTTCGTTCAACTTGACCACGCGTTGACGTGCAAGAAGGATGGCTTTGTCACTCTTCGTCACAACCAAATTCATGACATTACGGCGTCCCTCCTGGCGCAAGTCTGCAAAGACGTGAAAGTTGAGACAGCGTTGACTCCACTGTCAGGAGAGAACTTTGAAATGAAATCTACCAACACTCAAGACAATGCCCGTCTTGATATTGCTGCTAGGAGATTATGGATTCCTGACCAAAAGGTATTTTTGACGTAAGGGTTTTTAACCCAATCGTCAAACGGTACAGGAACTCCAGCATCTCTCAAGCATGCGATGTCAACGAAAGGGAAAAGAAACGCACTTACGGCTCCCGTATCCTACAAATTGATCACGGGTCATTCACGCCAAGTGTTTTCACCGCCATAGGCGGCATGGGAAGAGAGGCAAAATGTTTTTATAAGAGACTCAGTGAACTTCTGTCTCAAAAACGTGACGAAAACTTGTCAGTCGACTTGGTTAACTAGTCTTGGTTAACAACGACTTGGTTAACTAGAAAGGTAAACTTTGCACTATTGAGTTCCTGTTGTGCCTCCGCGGCAGCAGAGCTCCATGGAACAAAGACCACCTCTCCTCTTCACTCACGAAAAGTTCGAGTGACTGTGAGGTTATTTGTGCTTTTTAATTTCTTTTATTGAAAAATTTCTGAATTTATTACTATTGACTACTTACGTTTGAGATAATATCAAAAGATCCGGACTAGTATTTTTTATTGTATAGATTTTCTTTTCTTTCCAAACATCTTGGAAGTATATTTATTAGTTAAATTTAATATATTAAGTGAGTCTAACTTTCCTAATTAAAAAAAAAAATTGAAAGAAAAAAAGAAATTCCGTCACTTTTTTTTATCGACCACCGGAGGCGGTTTCTTTCATAGTGGTACGCTAATCTCGTTTTGCCTTGGCTCATTACTTTGTCTAACATTTACTTTCGGTTTTTTAACTAGATTACCCAGGTGTTTCTCTTTTTTTCCCTGAATGTATTTTATTCGGAATTGAATAATCGAGACATGAAAAATGACTATATTGTAATCTGTTTTCAATGAATAATCTAAAATGTACTGGAGATGACATGTTTATCTGGTACATGACATGTAAGCGTTGATAATGTGCGCGCGCTCTTTCGCGAGCGTGATTGCGTGATGGAAGGCGGTCGTTTCAGTGTGGTTTGCATCCACACTGTGACCTAGTTTTTTATTTAAGAGTGTTTCCAACGTTACGTGATTCAAAATGGTAGACTTGGATTAAAAATGGTAGAAAAACTTGACAAAAATCCATTTACAGGAATGAAAACCCTTTTAAGGCACTTTCACTCCCCAATTATGAAAAATAACTAGCCCTAGACGATTTTCATTCAACGTTCCTTCGAACTTGTAAGAAAACTTATACAATCTGGAAAGTTCTAAACAAACGTAGAGCTCACGTAAGATGCTTTGGAAATGCAATGATTTGTCATTACAAATAGGTTTCAGATGCAATGATACACCAAGTTATCTCTTGAGGATAAAAATAACCTAACGATGTAGAAAATCTCGATTTTGAAACTACAAATCGAAAAACATGGAAAAATTTTTGAATTTGACCAAGTCTATATGCGTTTTTCGCAGATAAAAGATTTCAAAGGCTCGATGAGAGAACAAAGTTTCGCATTAACCAAGCATAAAACATCGTGATTTCGATCGAGTTAAACTGAAAACGGCAATCGAATCGGACTTGCCACGCAGAGTATAAAAGTCTACCAGAAAGCTTCTTGTCAGATCGATATATCTAATATAATTTTAAAAACGCTAGCACGACCACTAGTTCCTGTCTATTCTAATATGAGGCTTATGCAAGAATGTTGATTAAGCACGACCACCAATCAAATATTCAAGCATTTTTCTATTTTCCTGATCTATCCTCGTTCTATCTTCGTCTAACTCTGGTGCATGCAGCAGCTTTTTCCTGAGTTTTTGGACAGTTTTTACTCTTTGCGCATGCGTATCCATCGGTCAAGGTTAATTCCATCCAAATCTAGAATCTGCAATGCTTGGGCGATGCGAATTGAAAAGAAAAGAACGTTAACTTGCAAATAAAATGTTTTCCAGAGCATGTCTTCAACTTCAGACTTTTTTACCACTTCTAATTTTTTACAAGTGTAAATTTTTTATTTGACGTCAATTTTTGAAAGTAAAAAGAAATTTCGTCACCTTTTTATTATTTTCTATTTTAGAGTGTTTCCAACGTTACGTGATTCAAAATGGTAGACTTGGATTTAAATGGTAGAAGAGCTTGACAAAAATCCATTAACAAGGTATGAAAACCCTTTTAAGTCACATTTGCAAATTTGTACATCGCTACGCCGCCATTATAATTTCAATTTTGTAATGCTTAGTCAGCACTTTTTTGTCGGTGTTTGTAAAGCGAACGATTTTTTAACCAATCAAATTGCCGATCAGCATTGTTTTACCTTAGCATTGGAAGGTCTTCTATCTTTTGCCCCGCAGGGGCTTTTGTTGCTTCACGTAGCGGACTTGCTCGCCAGAAAAGTATTCATGTTGTTTCTTCAGATTTTTTTCGTGATATTCTTTTTAACTTTCGTGCATTTTACACAGAGCACTTGTGAAAGCAAGAAATCGAAAGTCCCGTTTGCACTGCCAGTCTACACAGCTTTTAGGTTTCACAAACAACAAACAGCTCACAAGATTTTTGCTTGGTTAATATCTTTTTAACGTAGTTACTCAAAACTAAAACTGGATTTAGTTGAGGGGCATTGTTTGCTACTGAATGAATAACTATCAAACTACTGATATTGGATCAAACCTTATACGATTGTCAGAAAATGGATGACATCTTCAATGTACAATGACAGTGTGTTTTACACACACAGTCTGACAGTGTCTGGACAGTTTTATACGCTGCTCTACCGAAACCCTACTGAACCCAGTACCCTATATGGATATTGCATGCACCGAAAGTAATTTTTCAAAGAGTAAGCCTTGCGCCAAAACGTGCCAAAAACTGTGAGTGAGACATGCCAATGAGAATATACTATGACTAACATGAACTGATTAATTCTCGTGGACATTTGAAGCACAGTGTTACAGCAAAAAAATGGTTGAGCATGGGGAGCAGCGAGCAGAAAAATGTAAACAGAAGCGGAACAAAAGCCAAAAAAACGATGGATTATGGAGTATTTGATGCTATTTTGTGAATAATTTTTTACGCCAATATTGAAGTTTTAGCAAACTTTGAAAATGATGTTTATGCCACTGTGCTAGAACAGTACTTCGATGTGTATGTACGCCGAAGATTTTCAGCCCTAGTTACTAGAATTCCAGACTGGGACAAAAACATTTCAAGCTTCTAAGAAAAGCTTATTATTATCTATCTCTATCTATCTATATATTTCAGTAGTTAACAACATAAATGTTTGTTCTCCCTACATATAAAAGCATTAACAAAAATAAGATAAATGAAATAAATGTTTGTATGTTTATTCAATAATAAATATGTTAAAAATTCTAAAAAAAAAAAAAATTACACACGCTATTGGAGTAATTTCAATTTGAATTGTTTTGTCACATATTATGAACAGACTCGAACACTCTCTCTACTAATACCACCACTGCACACTGTACCGTGTTGATGTTAAACGTAGGAGCGTACTTTGCTCAAATCAAAACTGAACAAACTTTTTGACTTTTTAGAACCAGACGTCCAATAAAATACAAACACAATGTTGTACCCCCCTGTGAAGTGAAAAGTTTTTAACCATGTTGACGGTGGTTACAACGGGACACGGTGTCTGAAATAACAGTCATAACCAGTAACCATGAAGAAATTTTATTCAAGCTAACTGAAAACTTTTTGCAGAAACACGTATAAACATTGTTAAAGTTTTTCAGATAATTTTCAGTAACCTTTGATATAAATAGATTATATCTACAGTATGCCACCAGTCCAAAGTTACTTACTTTTTAAATTTCAAATCAAATGAATGAAATTGTATTCAATTTCATTTTGGAATTCACCTTTAATCTGCATTATGCATTCTTTATGGGAGGGAAGCACTTTCAGTTTCACAGTACACATTCTTATGTTTGGGTTTTCAAAAGATTTTTATCTGGTGATTGAAGAAAATCAACTTTGATATCATTCTAGTTCCTAACATGTTGCGAAACCTGTACAGTAATGGTTTTAGTTCAGGTCACTTTGCATCAGAAAGTGTAGATTTAACATGTTTTTTTTTGGATTAACACTATCGTTATGTATGGATCTTATTGAGGAAATTTTAACCGCATCGGCTCGTGTTTTTTAACTTTAAAAAGCTCTAGTAACATTGAGCACTTTCTATGAAGACTAATTTCACCAATTTATAGTCAGATTATGATTCCCTTGCTCTCTTCATGGCTAAGTTCCTCTGGGCTAATATCTGCTATCAGCGGGGCATTCATAGCGACAGCTACTTGCTAGTTTAAATCTTTGGCAAAAGTGGCAAAATTTGAGCGAAAAGAACACAGGTCTTGTGGGAAGAGTGTTTTGTATGGAGACGTGTGGAGGTAAATTCCAAAAATGCCAAGAATGGCAGATTCACCACATCTTTTTTATTTGGCATTTGTGGCACTCAAATTTTGCCACATTTGTCAAATTTTTGTCAATCAAATGCAAAAGAATTGGCAATCAGGGCAAAAATAGCATATTTTGAAGTCAATCGAATTGGCTGCAAGTTAGTGTAAAATTTGTTACTGGATACTGAAAGTTTAAAAAGGAATGGATCAAAAACGAAAAACATAAAACCACTTTTATAAACACAGCATATAGAAACGAGCCCTCTTCGCATGGCGATCCGGTTTTTTCTGAACTTTTGCAACGACCAAATTAAAGCTAAAACAAAGGAGTTTTCAATAGGGGATGAGCTGGAGTTTTTACAAGATACTTCACTAATTGGTCATTTAAATTGATAGAGATGACGTGTTCTTTAGAAAAAGTAATAAGATTATTCTATTACATCTTAACGACCAACCAAATCAAATAATAGCTTGTAAAAACTCCAGCTTGTCCCTTGAATAGACACGATCAGAACACTTCGGGTGAACAGAGAGGCACTTTTTCTATTCCATCCCACTTCTCTGGGTCAAGGTTAATTCCATCCAAATCTAGAATCTGAAATGCTTGGGTAATGCGAATTCAAAAGAAAAGAACGTTAAATTACAAATATAATGTTTAAAATTTAAGCAACAAGTAATTTTTTAACCAGTTTTCCAGAGCATGTCTTCAACGACTTTTTTCCCACTTCTAATTTTTGTTGTCTCCTAAAGATAAAATTAACCTAACGATGGAGAAAATCTTGATTTTGAAACTTCAAATCGTAAAAAATGAAAAGAAAATTTGAACTCGACAAAGTCTATATGCGTTTTTCGCAGATAAAAGATTTCAAAAAATCGAGAGAAAAAAGTTTCGCATTAACCAAGCATAAAACAACGTGAAATCGATCGAGTTAAAATAGAAAAGGCAATCGGACGTGCCACGCAGATTATAAAAGCCTACCAGAGAGCTGCTTGTCAGATCGATATATCTAATATAATTTTAAAAACACTAGCACGACCACTAGTTCCAAGCATTTTTCTTTTTTCCTGATCTATCCTCGTCTAACTCTGGTGCACGCACAAGCGTTTTCCTGAGTTTTTGGACAGCTTTTTACTCTTTACGCATGCGATTCCACCGGTCAAGGTTAATTCCATCCAAATCTAGAATCTGCAATGCTTGGGTAATGCGAATGCAAAAGAAAAGAACGTTGACTTAGAAATATAATTTTGAGAACTTAAAGGGACATAACAGTACTTGCGAAATTTGTAAACAAACTGTATGCAGCGGATACAAAATCAAAACAAATGTCACATGTCAAAATAAAAAAATCAAACCAAATATGGCTAATTTTGATTTTTCAATTGTTTTACAAGTTTGTTTTGGACACGTGATTTTAATTGTTCTTTTTAATGACACGTGGTTCGCGCAATGTTTACATTTTACTACTGTAATGTCCCTGAACTTAAGCAACAAGTACATTTTAAACCAGTTTTCCAGAGTATGTCTTCAACTTCAGACTTTTTTACCACTTCTAATTTTTTACAAGTGCAAATTTTTTATTTGACGTCAATTTTTGGAAGAAGAAAGAAATTCCGTCACTTTTTTATTCTTTTTATTTTAGAGTGTTTCCAACGTTACGTGATTCAAAATGGTAGACTTGGATTAAAAATGGTAGAAAAGCTTGACAAAAATCCATTAACAAGGTATGAAAACTGTTTTAAGGCACTTTCACTCCCTAAATATGAAAAATAACTAGCTCTAGACGATTTTCATTCAACATTCCTTCGAACACCCCTGTCTCAGTGACCCGGTGGCTTTTAAAATTTCACCGGGGATAAAAATTTTTCTTTGTAAATCCAGTGGGGATTTTTCAAAGACAGAGAATACCAGTGGGGACACAGAATTAGAATAAAAATTAATTTCAGTGGGGATTTCGAAATTTTTCTTTTTTTTTTCCAAGTTTGTTGAAATAGTACAGTAAGTGTGATAAACAAGCAGCAGTTTTATTTCAATCTTTATGTAATTATATGGATATGCATAATGCATAATACCTTTTTCTTTCCTCCCACCCAGTCTTGATTGGGTCAATGAGGCTCATTAAGTTTTAATTACTTATATATCATTTCCTCCCTAAGTTTATTTGGCCAAAATTTCCAAACATAGACCTTTCATCTTGAATGGGTAGAATAGCAACTATTTGCTAACATGACAGCTATAACAAGAAATAGACAAGCTGTATTGAAGTAGCTACTTTCCTAGGACAGTTGCCATATATATTTGATGAGATCAACGCCCTCATGATCGCGGACATAAATTTTGTATACCATGATCCTAAAGATCAGATTATCTCTCAATGGTACAAGATCGACTATCGGACCAATCGACTCTCAATTTAATATTACACCCACACCACTTTTTTCGGATTCGATTGTATTCGATTACGTTTACAGGAGGGATTTAGGATTTAAAAAGAGTGGTGTATCTCTGCTATTATGACGTAACGGCTACATAAGTGTCTAAGGAGGCACCGCCATGGTTGGGGCCGACGGGCCAAAAGTTTTTTGAAAATAGGACCCTCTAGATTGGCTAAATATGGCCTCAAATTTCAAATTTTTGACAGTAAAACAGCAGTTTTTTGGTCGTAATATAGCAAAATTTCAAGGTCTTTTCAGAGTGGAAAAGGAAAATAATGGGTTTTCATAGTAGTTTAAAAATTTTTCATACCATAGGGTCCTCCAAGGTTCAGGCACCCCCAAAAATTTTAGGTACCCCCAATCATTTTGGTACCCCCCCAAAATTTTTTAGAATTCTAAAGTAACCCCCCAACTTTGAGTTACCCCCTTTTTTAATTTTTTATTGTTAAAAAATAAAAAAAAGGGATTTTTTGCTCTTTTGTCATTCCTGGGAAAATACTTCCATGGCGGTAAGCACTTCTTTTTCAACAAATTCAAGGGTGTCATTTTTGACTATAATTTTCCAGGGTTTCAAGAGATTTTTATATACCACAAACTTTCAAGGGTTTCTAGGGTTTTTAGTTGATCTTTGCTAGTTTTCAAAGATTTCAAGGAACTCTGTCAACAAAAGGAGAAAGGTTGATTTTCAATTTTTGTGTAAAGGAGGGCCCTTAAATTGGCTGATAATTGATAATTTTACAACCACACATTCTATCTTCCAGACCTGCCAATCTCATATAATTCCAGTGGCACTTAACGGGTTAAAAGGTAAACCCCCTAAGAATGAGCGTGGAATATCCCCTTGAGTCTCAGGGGTTCCAAAAGTATGTTTTCTCATTTTTAAGTCACTGCGATGTTTGTATCCCATGCAATGGGAAAAATTTTGTATTTCCGAAAGTTAAAATGGCTGAAAATGGCCACAAAATTTGGCATTTCTAGGGTTTCAAGGGTATAAATCTTGCATTTCAAGGGTCCCCAAAATAATATTGACTTTTCAAGGGTGTTTCAAGGGTTTCGAGGAATTCAAGGGTGATGACTTCATACAAAAACAACAGCCCCCGACCCTACTAATGAAAATGCAGGTACCCCCCCAAACATATCAGGTACCCCCCTAAATTTAAGAATACTACTTCCAGGTACCTGGCTTTTTTAACAACACATTTTTTTTTAGGTACCCCCAAATCTCTAGAGTTCCTAAGCCAAGTTGCTTTTAGGCCATTTTGAGGCCTGAGCCCTTTTAGCACTGCATTGCTTGCTATAAAATTAAAAACCGTAAAGCTAAAAAAGTTATGATAGAAAGAGAAAAGATCTTAATTTCAATTTCTTTTAAAATCCAAAGTCAATTCACTTTTTGAATAAATAGGTATCTCAACAAAAATAATGTACACATTTTCTATTAAAAAACATGAAAATATCACAAGCCTTACAAAGGGAAAGAGCCATAAAAATATACAACAGAGATGAACAAGAAAATTGTTAGAAATTTTGTGTATAATCTATTATATTAAAACCTCTGTAGAAAAAAAAAGTTATGTTGAAGCTTTTTTTGAATCAAAGTTGTTCATTTGTTTTGAAAAATAAAAATCTATTATCAAGCAAGCTTTAATGAAACTTATGGACATTTTTCAACAAATTAAATATGAAATAAAATGTAAAAACTAGACAAACAGTAAATATAATGCCTCTACATTCATTTGTCCTTATGTCACTTTCATTAAAATTCCAAGAGACACCAGCCAAAACATAAAATAATTCACAATGGGTCCATTTGTTTCACACGATGATGGTGGCATTTGGGGAAAAGATGGCAAAAATGGAAGTTTTGAGGTAAGAAACAAATGGACCCAATAATTCCAAAAAAATGAAAAACATTTCTCAGTCAAGCAAATGAATTCTTGGTTCTTTATTTTAAATCATAGCTTGGGTTTCTTTACTTCGTGTATATGCATGTCAGGATGATAGCGGAACAGGAATATAATCCATCAAAAATGAATTTAAAACATATTCCCAAAAGTTTTAGTTCAAGAAATGTCGTTTGATGTTTGAGCTCTGAGTTTGGGAAGAAGCACGTCAAATTATCAATATCATTGACCGATTCATAATTTTGATAAACAAAATCACATTCATGGTCTTGAGAAGTCTGCTTACAATCTCTTTGATATCGGAACTATTTGACAGTTTCAGTATCAGGCGGTAATCACACAAATATCTTCGTTTCGCGTCGCCCGACCGACTCTCGAAAATTGAGTAGAATTGAGTCGGTGAGTCTGTAAATTTGTCGGACTTTTTCTGTCATGACCTGTTGTCGATTTTTTTGCGAGCAATTTCTAGCGCATTCGCAGCATTTTGACTTTTGTTTGTTATCATTACATGCGCCATTTTGGGGGATCGGAGGTCACAAGTTTTCAAAGGTCATAATTTTTAAACCACCCATTACACGCGGTTGTTTGGGCTGCTGGCTGGCTGGCAGTTTACTCCAAGAATGCACTCCAAAAATGGATGGGAAAATGGAAACCCGAAATTTTTCATGACCAACCGACCGACCAACCGACTCACTTTTTAGACCCAACGAGGCAGGACGCGAAATGAACATATTTGCGATTGCCGCCTCATATGCAATCAATTCAACAATTTTGTCTTTGTTGGTCACTAGATAGCCCTATCATATGCTTCTGCTGCTGTTTTATTTTACAGGCCATGCCATGGGTCATGCTGTATCATGATGGACAAAATAAAATCCTCCAGAAATTCCTCACAACAAGATTCAAAGCAAATCATTCCCATAATTTTTGAGTTTCTACAATGACAATATCCATTCTCTCCCTTGTAAAAATTTCGTCTTATGACTGTTCTTTTTTCTTGAGGTAGAAATAAATCCAGACAAACATGTCCCTCTCAGGTGTCAGGACTCAGCTTCTTGCAAAGTTTTCCAAGTTTGTTTTCTCTCTGTCTTCCTTTTCATCATAATCACAACAGTTTACAAAACATCAAACTGACACTGATAAAAATCCATTAAAGTATTTTCAACCATGGTGTATTTTCAACCCATTTTAATTCCGAGTGGGATTCGAACCACCACCAAAGAAAGACCTTCAGATTTGGGAGCCAGCGCTCTATCCACTGAGCCATTGCCGCACAGCAAATCCACGCAATTCATAACATATTATACCAAACTAGCAAAAGACGGGGGTAATGTTATTATAATATGGGTAAAAGTACCCTTTTTTAAACGTGACTGAAATTCGAGCCGTTACTAGCAACCCTGACCCTACCTAACTGTTAGTTAATCAATTCCAAACAACAAAAACCCCCGGAAAGGTGACTATCAGCGATCCGTGGATAAAAAAATAAAAAAAAAAATGAAAAATAAAAAAATGAAGGTAACTTTGGGTGATCCGATATAACTCCCTCCCTGTAAAACCAGTGTAAACGGCATACAGGAAACTGGGAGCCGGGAGGCGGGAGGCTGAACCGGGAGTCGGGAGGCTGAAATCGAAAGTGGGAGGCGGGAGGGGCGGGAGGCGGGAGGCTGAAAACGAAAGTGGGAGGCGGGAGGCTGAAATTGAAAGTGGGAGGCGGGATGGCGGGAGGCTGAAAACGAAAGTGGGAGGCGGGGAGGCTAAATTGAAAAAGGGGAGCGGGAGGCTGAAAACGAAAGTGGGAGGCGGGAGGCTGAAATTGAAAGTGGGAGGCGGGAGGCTGAAACGAAAGTGGGAGGCGGGGAGGCTAAAATTGAAAGTGGGAGGCGGGAGGCTTAAAACGAAAGTGGGAGGCGGGAGGCTGAAAACGAAAGCTGGGAGGCGGGAGGTGGGAGTCGGGAGGCTGAAATCGAAGGTGATATAGGCTGAAAACGAATAGACGAAAGGCCGAAAGCGAGAACCAAGTTGCAAAGATAAACAAAATTTTGTGAAGATAAACAAAGACAACGGTTTAAAAAGCACTCTCACGAGTTCCGTATCGTTTGTTAGTATAACGCTTTTTCAATTATAATAAAATAAGGATCCTTAGGAGCCTGGGTTTAAGATCTAACGTTGCCTATCCTAGGTCATCATTACCTATTGGTATTTTTTTTATTTTGACCGTGACGGATACTTAGTTGCCCGCTCATACGCATTGTTTACCTTCTTTCAGTCTTTCGCCAGTTGTTTATTTTATTTTATTTGTTATTTTGGTGCTTTCGCGCCCCATTCGTAAACTCCTTCGTGGATTACCTTTTGTTAACATTTATTCGTGCGCTTTACGCGCCCCATTATGAACTCCTCCTGCGAGATGAGTCTCGCTTATTTTATTGTTTATAGTGTTGAGTATATATTTTATGTTAGGTTTATCGAGACATGTTTTTATCACTTTCGTTTTGTCGCAGTCTCGTGTTTCATATGCTATTAGGTTCTTATCGAGTTAAGACTTCCATTATCTCTTATAAGCTGTCTTACTTTAATTACGTGGTGATAGGTTCTAGAACGAACTTGGCTACAAGAAGAATAATTGCTGATACATTTATTCTGATCAAGACACCTTGAAGAAATGGCAACCTCGAGAGCTCCAAAGCAGTGGACTCTAACGAAAACTGAGACTCTTAATTCTTTTACAAATTGGAAAGAGAATTTGATATACATATTATCACTTGACAACAACTTTGCTCCTTTCCTTGAGGAAGGAATCAGTTGGCAGAAAAAGTCAACTGCCACTCCCACTCGTGGTTTCACTAATGATGGAGAAAACATCCCAGAAGCTCGTCGTCGCACAGCTGCTCAGAAATGTGCCCACTTGGAACTCATGCTTGGACAAATTGCAAATTATGCAACCATAATCTCTCGTAACACCATTGTTAAAAGTTCCACTTCATTGAACAACATTTGGACCAAAATCAGAGAACACTATGGATTTCAAACTACAGGCTCACGTTTTCTTGACTTAACCCAAATTCGTTTACAAACCGATGAACGACCAGAAGACCTTTACCAACGTATCGTATCTTTCTTCGACGATAATCTAGTCACAGAAGACACTGGTTTGACCCATCATGGCATCGCTATCGACGTCGACGAGGAGATCACACCTTCAATCGAAAATGTTATTGTTTTGCTATGCTATGGTTGGAACGCATAAACCCAGGACTTCCGGCACTTATAAAACAACGATATGGAGCTGAGTTGAGAAATAAAACACTCGCTTCAATTAAACCTGAAATATCACAGGCTTTAGATGCTTTGTTAAGTGAACTTCAAACTGTAGAAGAATCACGGGTTATGCGCTCTCAAATGAACACTCGTAGACCAAATTACCAGCAATCATCCAACAAAAAGTACTGCGTTTTATGTCGAACCGCTAACAGACCATCTGACACACACTATCTTTCACAATGCAGATTTTTACCCGAGGCTGACCGTCGTCGCATGAGCAGAGTTAGACAAGTTGAAATTGAGGACCCAACAATGTTCGACCCACAAACTGACGAATTTCAGCCAGAAGAAAATTCTTCACAAATTATCCAACGATCACATGTCATTCAACGTCGTGTTAGTACCAGTAGCTCCCCTCACATGCAATGTTTTTACAAACAATTTCCAGCAACTGTTTGTCTTGACACAGGTGCTGAATCAAGCCTTGTCAGTGAACGTTTCGCTAAATCTGTAGGCTTAGACATTCAAACAACTGTCCAAGGAGCTGTCCAAGCTGATGTAACAACACCTTTAAACACACTTGGTGAAATTAAAAACGTTTCCATAACTCGGGGTTCACATACATTCAAACTTGATGCCCTTGTTATTAAAGGTGATATAGGATCTGATATCATTGCTGGTGAACCTTTCCTTGAATTCAATGACATTGCTATTCGATCTGCAAAGAAACACATCATAATTAAGGACAAAGACGTAGTCCCTTACGCATGTTCTCCCACACCACTGATCACCCATCTATGCGCAGAATTCAAACGTTTGTTTGCCGTACTCAACGACCTAGTACCGTCCTCCCTGGTGAAAGTATCATGCTTGATATTCCAAAATTTATGGATGAGAAATTTGTCGCTTTAGAACCTCGTACAGACTCAAAAACTTATGATACATCGAGATGGCCCCGACCCCAAATCACTCCTGTTGTTGATGGTAAGATAAGTCTTACAAATTACACAAATTCTGCTATTCGTTTGAAAAATAGTGATCATTTTTGCCAGATTAGAAATACGTCCGAAATCGAGCCAACCATCTGCCAGCCAATTGGGAAATTACCTAATCCAACAATCAACCATCAACCGTCAACCAGTTCTCTCCACAACATCACGATTGACAAACAGCTGTCCAATGAATGGAATGACCACTTCGATACCCTTCATGAAAAGTATTCCTCAGTTTTCGATCCTACCATTGGTCGCTACAATGACACCTTCGGTAAAGTGAGGGCCAGAGTTAACATCGGTCCAGTATCACCACCGAATCGGAAACTTCGTGTACCGTCGTACTCACCTGAAAACAAACAACTTCTTCTTCAATCAAAGTTTGACGAATTAGAACAGCAAGGAGTCTTCGTTCGCCCTGAAGATGTTGATGTTGCTGTTGAACATGTTAGTCCCTCATTTCTTGTTAAAAAGCCCAGTGGCGGCTATCGTTTAGTAACCGCATTTACCACTATAGGAGAGTACAGTAAAACTTTACCAACTATCATGCCAACTGTTGATGAAACTTTACGAACGATATCTACATGGAATTACATTATTGCCACTGATCTCCGTGATGCGTTCTACCAAATCCCTCTTGAAAAGGGATCCATGAAATGGTGTGCCACACCTACACCTTTCAAAGGCTTACGTATTTACGCTGTATCCGCCCAGGGAATGCCAGGATCTTCTGAAACTCTCGAAGAAACAATGTGTGCTGTTCTTGGTCCCCTTATACAAGAAGGATGTGTGGCAAAGATAGCAGATGATTTGTATGTTGGGGGTAAAGATATTCCAACTTTATTTTCCAACTGGTCCAAAACCCTTGAAAGGATTCGCTCAAGTAACTTGACCCTCAAAGCAAACAAAACCGTTGTCGCTCCAACACGTTTACAGATTCTTGGTTGGGACTGGCACAATGGGACAATTTCTGCTTCTCAACATAAAATCACACACCGTTAGCATCCTGTGATCCACCTAAAACTGTAACTGCGCTCCGCTCATTCATTGGCTCCTACAAAGTATTCAATCGTGTCATCAGAGGCTGTTCTCGTTATTTAGAAGACCTTGAAAATGCCATCGCTGGCAAGGCAAAAACTGATGCCATATTGTGGACTGACAATCTTCTTCTGTCGTTCAAGACGCTCCAAGAAACCTTATTATCAGCAGAACACATTACCCTTCCTCGACCATCGGATCAATTAATCCTCGTTCATGATGGATCCAAGGTTGGTATCGGCTCCGTACTTTACCTAATGAGAGACAACAATATCAAATTGGGTGGATTTTTCAGTGCTAAACTGAAAGGCCACCAGTCATCATGGTGCCCCTGCGAAATTGAGGCACTCAGTATTGCTTCATCCGTCAAACATTTTGGACCATTTATTAGACAATCTCCGCATACATCCCAGATTTTGACTGATAACAGACCATGTGTACAAGCCTGGTCCAAGATGATCCGTGGTGAATTTTCAGCTAGCGCACGTGTAGCTACCTTTATGTCTGTACTCTCTGATTACAAAGTAGATGTACAACATATAAAAGGATCCGACAATCTTCCTAGTGACTTCCAATCGCGTAACCCACCCGAATGTCATTCACCATCCTGTCAAATTTGCAAGTTTGTTGCTGAATGCTGTGACATTTCAGTAAGAAATGTGTCTGCTGAGCAAATTTTATCCGGTACCCATGCTATGCCATTCTTTAACCGTCCTGCCATCAAGCAACTTCAAATGGACTGTCCAGACCTCCGCCGCGTCCATGCCCACCTTTCACAAGGTACCAGACCAACGTCAAAGAAGAAGAAGCAGACCGCAGTCAAACGTTATTTGCAAAAAGCAACTATCAGTCGTGATGGGTTGCTTGTTGTTCGACATGCTGAACCTTTCCAACCAGAAAAGGAATTGCTTATTATTCCCGCACATGTTCTTTCAGGTATTATCACAGCCATCCACCTACGTCTGAACCATCCGACCAACCACCAATTGAAACGTATCTTCCACCGTTTTCTTCTTCGCCTTGAATGCTGATGATGTAATCTCTCACGTTTCAAACACATGTACGGAATGTCGAGCTCTACAATCAGTTCCGAAAGAGCTTCACCAACAATCGTCATCGCAACTACCTGCTACCCCTACCCCTGGCACCGACTTCGCTGCTGATGTCGTCCGTCGAGCCAAACAGATTATCTTTGTCCTACGCGATACCCTTTCGTCCTACACCATAGCCACCTTATACACAGACGAAAACCAAGACACCATGCTTGAAGCTTTGATTACATCAGTGTCACTTCTGCGTCCAACACCTCAAACAGCCGCTATTGTTCGAGTCGACAATGCACCTGGACTTTACGCCCTTCGTGATAATCTTGTCCTTCAACAACATCAAATAACCCTTGACTACGGAAGAGTTAAGAATCCAAACAAGAACCCAGTTGCAGAAAAAGCCATCAACGAGCTCCACAAAGAAATTGTTCGCCAAATGCCTGACGGTGGACCAATGTCGTCCATTTCACTAGCCAATGTTGTTTCTCAGCTTAATTCCAGATTACGCATGCCTGGTTTGTCGGCTTGGGAAATCTTTCACCAACGAGATCAGTTCTCCGGCAAAGCCATCTACACACCAGACGAAGTTATTTGTGAGACGAAAACTAACTCACGAAAAGCCAATCATGCGTCAAGTGCTAAACACAAAGCACGTGGCGGACACTTAGCATCCATCGCTGATGTCAAAGTTGGCTCCCTTGTTTATATCAAATCGGAACGAGACAAAACCAAACCACGTGATCGATATATCATCGTTTCCATCGAGGGCGATTCTTGCTTGCTACAAAAACTCGTAAAATCACAACTTCGTTCCAAACGATACCTCCTTAAACTCACCGAGATCATCCCAGTTGTTCCATTATCTGACGGTTCGCAAAGCTACCGGTTACCATCTATGGAGGACAGTGACTCAGATACTGAAACTATTCATGAGTCTGAATTATCTACTCAACAACCTGTCGCTAATGAACAACCGCGTCGCCCTACGCGTAATCGCAACCAACCATTATGGATGCGATCTGGTGAATTTGAACTAGGTCATGAAGAATCGGAGAATGAAGAATGAAGAAGTGACCACGCCAGTTGTTGTTTATTTATTTTGTTATTTTGGTGCTTTCGCGCCCCATTCGTAAACTCCTTCGTGGATTACCTTTTGTTAACATTTATTCGTGCGCTTTACGCGCCCCATTATGAACTCCTCCTGCGAGATGAGTCTCGCTTATTTTATTGTTTATAGTGTTGAGTATATATTTTATGTTAGGTTTATCGAGACATGTTTTTATCACTTTCGTTTTGTCGCAGTCTCGTGTTTCATATGCTATTAGGTTCTTATCGAGTTAAGACTTCCATTATCTCTTATAAGCTGTCTTACTTTAATTACGGGGAAATCTGAATTTTTGTTTTTAATTTAATTGAAAATTTTTCTTTTTTTTACTCATTATAGGCCGTTGTTTTGGGAACCCGTTCTATTTTGTAAAAAATCAGAACACTTCAAAGGTTTGGTTCCACATTATACTTTTTGATAAATATAACGAGATTGCTCACGGAAATATCTAACCCGGGCCTGTCAATCATTTTCTAGACCTGTCAATCACTTTTTTGACAGTATATTCAGTCAGTTTTGCTTTTCTTTTCATCGTGGTTCTGAAAAAAGTGTCTATAAGATATAATAAAAAAAGACGAAAGCCGATTTTTTAGCATTTTTTTTAGTTGAAAGTTTTGGAACATTAGATTTTCAAGACAAGGGAAAGTCATAACTCTTGACTCTTGACTCTCCACCCGCTAATCAACCCTGATCCATTTTGAAATACTGTACTTGAATCAAACTGCATTGAGCTGAGCTGGAGGGGGGGTTTACCAATTGACAGTATGTGCGGCAAAAAAAATTGGCTTTTAGAATCGCACCCTTACAGTGCATTTATCAAAAGTCGCGGCGTCGGTCAATTTGCCTGACTGCCCCCCCCAATTTTTGTTTCTTAAAATTTTAACCGAAATTTTCAAAAATATCAAATAAGAGCTCATAAAACCAGAAAAAGTTTAATCAATGTTGACAAAACAGACAAAATAACATAATTTTCGTCGCACCCGTATAGGATTCAAACTCTCTATAATCATTACCCTTAAGTTGCCGTTTCATCGACTTATCCACTCGGCCACGCAGCTGATGTGCAAGAGAAGTGAACAATGATTATCATGAGACCTTTATTTTTGCCATGACTTGTATAATTTTACCCTGTCAAGGTATTGACTTCTTAAAGAAATGATTTTTAGATTATTTCCAACATGCAAGAGCCGATTGCACTAAATATATATATAACACTCGAAAACTATCATGTTATATTTTTTTGTAATTAAAATCTTGCATCAGCAGTTTCGAAACAAAAGCATGCTGCTATATTTTTATGTAAAATTATTTTTATAAAGAGAAACGCTTCCTAGGATTAAAGGAAATAAACCAGCTGTGCTGGAAGGTCAGCCCGAAAGGATAAGAAAGATTAGAAGATAAGAAGATTAAAATAATTAATTCAAGGAAAACTACAATTAAGGTCATAATATATTGAGAATTTTGGTTATTTTTTAACGTTTTTCAAGATTTAAAGTTCTGGCGAGAAAGTCGATTTTTGGCTATCTTTTTAATTTAATCGATTATTTCAATTTGGGAGGGGTTTGGCAGACTTCCAGGCTATATTCTGAGTCTTATTGGACTATTTTGAACTTTTGGATCCTCAAATCCTAAGGTCCTAAGTCTTAAGTCTCATGTTAAAACTCAGAGT
>NW_027104085.1:69271-116844 GCF_902728285.1 Clytia hemisphaerica
TTTTTTCGAATGTTTTTGAAATCTTTTGTCTGGATTCTTTTCTCAGGCAATTTCTTTCTGAAATGCTCTGTTTTATGATTCTCTTTTCCTCGTTTGTTGTCGGAAATTTTATAACTTGTATTTTTTTTGCATTCAATGCTAGGCAGAATTTTGCGATCACTCGGCAAACTGTGAATTTGTCAAAATCTTATATATATTTTATACTTTTTTCAATAATAATTTGGTTTTTCATAAATCAAAAATATAACTCGAAAAAAATAACTCGGCCCCAATTTCCGCGGGCTGGATAACTTTTCTGATGGCCAACTTTCCGCAGGCTGGATGACTATTTCAGCTGCCGGGTAACTGTTCCGAAGGCTGGATGACTATTCCGAAGGCCAATTTTGCGCCGGCCGGATAACATTTCCAATCGACTATTTTGACGGCTGAATTTCAGGCGAATTCTGACCCGGATCCCCCCTGATATGATACAGGGTTGTTACTAGGATTTCTAACCGGGTATTAAAAAAATGCTAAATTGGGTAGTTTATTTCTTTATAGGTGAACACTTCCAAAGGTGTCTGCAAACTTTACAACGAGACGTGTCCGAAATAAAATTCAAGCTTGAAAAGTTGGCACCTAGTCTCAAGTATCGTCCAGAAGAATTAAAAAACGGAGAAAAGAGCACCGAACTCGAGTCAATTGATGAATAATCGATCAATCGATAGGCAATCAAGCCTCCCTTAAAATCCTGATTATTGATTGTCTATCGATTATCAGAATCAGTGGATATCATTTTATCAAGTGGGAGAGTATGTGTATGTTTATAAAAAAGTGTACATATTTTGTTACCTGCAATCTTTCAAGAAATATATTGAGAATTCTGGTTATTTTGACGTTTTTCGAGATTTAAAGTTCGGGCGAAAAGCCGATTTTGGGCTATCTCTTTAATTTAATCGAATATTTCAATTTGAGACGGGTAGGAAGAGTTCCAGGCTATATTCGGAGCCTTACTGGACCATTTTTGAACTTTTGGATCCTCAGATCCTAAGGTCCTAAGTCTTAAGTCTCATGTTAAAACTCAGAGTTAAAACTCTACCCTTCGAACCTACTTTAGAGTACTTACAAATCGATTGTGGTTTCAAAACTTCTTGGGGAATTTCCCATTCGTCTCAAATATTTCTTGAAGGATTGTGGTAACGAATTGCATGGAAAGCTATTTGGAACGCTAATTAAAACGCCAGACCAGTACTTTCTACTTTTTATCCATGGAGTTTACAATAAAGGAGGTCCTACAATTTCAGACAGTTTACCCAATAAAAAGAAATTACAGTGACACTATCCCCAAAAAATCTATAAAGGCATTAACACCAATAACAAATAGACTTTTGAAACGTCAGAAAAACATTCAGTAAGCCTCTCCTATTTACACAGTATTTGATTTGACAGTAGTGTTTTTAAAATCAATAGCTTCCTTTATTTGCATCTCTGAAATGGTTGACAAAATCAGACATGTATGGTGGCCCATTAGAGCCAACCCGTTTTATAAAAATTTTTAGATCTTGAAAAATTGAAATGAAATGCAAAATGAATTACTTTTTATTTTTCAAAGTGAAACAAAAAAACAAATTAAAAGAAAAGCAAAAAAAATTATTTTCTCTTTTCTTTTTCTAAGTGATGTCCTTCATGGTCCATCGCGTGGCCCATTGAGGACATTGAAAAGAAATTGTGTAAGAAGAGAAAATATTTTTTTAAATTTTGTCCCTTTCTTATTTGCTTACTTTTGAAGTTTTGGTTTCCTGATAGGGTAGTTCAGTGTTGGAGAGTATAGGGTAGTGTTTGAGAGTGTGGGCAATGTGGGCTTGGGAACTTCAACCAAACCTTTAAATTTTGATGAAAAAGTGGCCCTTACAAACTAAGGCTATGTATGTTCTTATAAGCCGTGCATGGAAATGTTGTAGGAATTTCATATATAGTATCCCTCGACACCTTTTATAGCCCTGGTTCACGAATGAAAAAAATTTTGGTGGCTAAACACAGCTTATCAATCAAAGCCATAAAGGTAGGTTCTACTATCAACATAGGGTGCTTTGACGGGGGGAGGGGGGTATCTAGGCAAATGGAAGGTACGGTATGTGCCGCCCTTAAGGGTACCTTTTTTGGATTTCCAAAGTCCCGCTGACGGTTGGACATAGGAGAAATAGGAAAATTTCAACTTTTTACCCCCGGAAAGATCTGGTCAAATTTGTCCCAATAAGGGTCGTAAAATTCACAAAATGTTTCCTTGTCGACCTTGTTTTCTCCTTTTTAGTCCCAGTAAGGGTTCAAGGGTTAGAAGTCGGGTGGCACCCCCTCCCCCGTCTGCTCGCAACTCTAGTACACTCCCCCCCCGTGGTTCTATTTGCCTTCCATTTGGTCCAAATTAAACAAAAGCCATTAAAGGATTTTCTGACAGAGCCTTTTATTTCGGCTAAACAATTCTATAGAAAACACTGCATATCTGTATATCAAAATTAAATTATCAGTATAGGCTACATACCTCTCATAAATGGATAACTTAATTATGATAGTCAAATTTTAATCAATCACTTTGAAGCAAAAAATGATTATGTTGTAACCAAACACACCTCTCATTCATTCTTTTACAGTGTTGAAAATAATAATGCTCAAATATTTTGTGGGTGCATAAATGAAGTATACAACTACATAGAAATGATAAAAACAAATCATTCAAAAGATTCCATTAGTTCAAAAACAACACATACTGAAAAAGACTTCTTTCACTTTCATGAGAATATGGGCACACATGTAGAGGTACCATTTTGGAAATAAAAATCAAAACAATATAATGTTACGGCAACCGAAATTTTAGTGTCCTCAATAGGCCACGCGATGGACCATGAAGGACACAACATTTAAAAAACGTTTAAAAATCAAAACCAAAGTAGTTTTTTTTTATTTAACCGAAATTCACATGTCCTCTATGGGCCACGCAATGGACCAGAATGGACAGTACTTTGAAAACGAAAATCAAAATGGATATGTTTTGACTTTTTTCTTTAGTTTAGAAAATAAATAATCATTTTAAATTTTAAACAAGCTAGATGCTGAATGGACCTACCTGATGATGAAAGTTAGATAGCAATGCGAGGAGAAAAATGAAAAAAATCATTCAGAAAATATAGCGTATAGCGAAAATGCATAACGCAATAAATTCATCATTGATTGTTGATGGGGAAAAAATCAATAGAAAGTTCTTGTCACAAAAATCAGTTTTATTGACAATCGAATCATGCTTGATGGTGAGCATTGGGCCATTCCATTTTATGTCAATACATAGGGGTGGACGAACTTTTCCAGGGGGTATTTTGATTAAAATTTCCAGGGGTTCCTGTAATATTGAGACTATTTTCCGGGGGGGTTAGACAAGTAAGCATCGTCCTCCAGATATTTGATTTTCCAGGGGTCAAGTCGAAGTTACAAAATTTTCCAGGGTATAAAAAAAATTTATGACCAATTTCCAGAGGGCTAAATGATAATATGAGTTTTTCCAGGGGGTTAATACCAAATTTTACTTCGTCCACCCTACCACCAGAACCATGGGAAAAAATTTCCAGGGGATGGTGGAAGAAATTTTTCCAGGGGCTTTTTCAGATTTTACCATTTTTCCAGGGGGTATAGACACATTTTCAGAGAAAAAAATTTACCCTAAAAAGGTTCGTCCACACCCCTGTATGGTTTTATTTTGGAATGGCCCATTGTTATCAATAATGTTTTTGTGTAAAAAACATAGAAATATAAGAAAAAAATCCAATGAAAATCTGCAAACACGGCGATTTCCGGTTTCCAATTTTCTCAAAAATCGAACTCGGCCATGTTTTGAGCATTGCAAATACGCATCTTACTCATCTGCAAAAAATTAGAAAAAACTACGGATGAAAATTCGAGAAAATGTCAAAAAAACGGTTTTTTCGGCCGGAAAATTTTTTTTTCTTCAAAATCGGGCTCCGTCACATTTTAAGTATTGTGATTTCGCAAAAGTGTGCAAAATTTCATTAAAAAAATATAAAGTGCAGCTCGAGAAATTCAAGAAATGCTGTTCCGGCGATTTTTAGAAAGTTCCGGCTAGAAAAATCAGTTATATTGACAATTGAACCATGCTTCATGGTGGGCATTACTATTAATAATATTTTTGAATGAAAAAACAACCAATTATAAGGAAAAAGTCCGGTGATTTCCGGCATTTTCGACCGGAAAAGACTTTTTCTCAAAAATCGGACTCGGCCAAGTTTTGGGCATTGCTAAAACGCATCTTTGTGCAAAAAAACTAATGATGAAATCTTGAGAAAATGCCAAAAAACTGGTTTTTCCGAATTTTTTTCGAAAATCAGGTTCCGTCACATTTTGGGCACTACCATTTTGCATCATTGTGCCAAAAATCAGGAAAAACTAATGAGCCAATCTCGAGAAAAGTTGGTAACGAACTAACGGACGAACGAACGGAGGAACAGAGGTTAATTTATAGGACCTCTGCTGGGGTAGGTCCAAAAATTGATTGGCCTTCATGGGCCACCGTAGACATGGTATGTCATTATTAGTCTGTACAAGAAAGCAGGAATCCACAACCCGCTAGAATAAGTTTGGTGTCTATCGGGTGCTTCACAGACTATCACACATCGGTCATATGCTTGGAACCATTTGTTGAGAGGGGTTCAAACTGAAAAAGATTCAAATGAATTCATAAATAACTGGAAAATGAATAAAATTAAATGATTAGTATGAACGAAATCTAAGTCTATGTATAAGTTAAGTCTGAATTCAAATTAAGTCCAAAAGTTTGAAAAATATGTCAAATATGTCTCAACCTAGGCTAACCTAAAGTTCATTCAAGGCGAGGCACGATGGAAACAAAGAGAGAAAACATGAAAAACAACATACCAGAGTGGCCAGAAGGGGTGAAGAATGTCCAAACGTAGACAAAGTCGCAAAGAGTGTGGAAAAATGAATTGACAATTGAAAATTGAGTTATTATTTAAGTTGAAATAAATTTGAAGTCTTGATCCAACATCATGTCTTGACTCTTCAAGGACTTATGAGTGAATGAACTGAGGCAGAAGTGATCCTATATTTATATAAAAGATATTGATGATGTCATCATAAGTGTACTTGGAATTGTTTAAAAATGATATATGTACAAGAAATGGTTTGGATCTAGCAAAATAGTAGCAAAATTGTAAACAAAAACTAGTCAGCAAAAATGCAAAATGAAAATGGTAGACAAAAGTAAGGCGGTGGTTACACGTAGCCGGGGTGAAATTCACCCCGGGGGGAAAATCATTTTGGGATACACGTCGGCGAAAGGCGGGGTGAAAACCCTTTTTTTCAGTCCGGGGTGAAAATTTTAACTTATTTTCACCCCGGCGTGAAAACGTGAAGTCTGTCCACGATAAGTGTGCACTCTTTTTTCTTTTACCTATAACTTTTGAAGGAATTCTTCAATCTTTATAAATTTGGTATCGTTAGAGAGATATTTGTGAGTGGAAAAATTTGAAATAAAAAATTTTTTAAAAAATTCTAAAAATGAAGGTGAACTGAGGTGAAAATAAAGAAGAAAAAAATTAAGATCTTGTAGAAAATTGCTATAACTTTCATATTCAATGGAGAGATTCTTTGATCTTATGAGGTCATCACTGTGAAGAAATTTCACTAAAATATTTATTCAATATAAAGTTATGATGCAAAGTTAATAAGTGATTGACCTCAAAAAACAGCAGAAAACAACGTTTTTAGACGTCAATCAGCTTATAACTTTTTTTGATATCTTTTGACTGAATGATTATTTTTGAGAAAATTTTTCACAGTGATGACGTTCGATGATCAAGGATTCACTTCAGTGAAAATGATAGTTATAGCACTTTTCTACAAGATCTTCATTTTTTTCTTCTTCATTTTCATCTTCATTTTTAGAATTTTTTTAAAGATTTTTTAATTCAAAATTTTCCACTCACTAATATCTTTCCAATGATACCAAATTTGTAAAGATTGAAGAATTCCTTCAAAAACTATATAGGTAAAAGAAAAAAGAGTGCACACTTATCGTGAAAAGACTTTAATCATGCATAACTTTTAGATTCAACCCGGGTGAAAAAGAAATTGTGTATACATGTAAAAATGTGCAAAAATTTGCAAAAAAAATCCTCAAAAAAATTTTCACTCCGGTCCTCAGGACCGGGGTGAATTTCATCCCGGGGTGAAATATGTTTTTATTTCACCCCGGGGTGAATTTCACCCCGGCTACGTGTAACCACCGCCTAACAAGAGATTTACAAGTAAAGGTATTCTTTATTTTGGTGCTTTTTAGCTCAAGTTTTATAAATTTTTATCAGCTTATTCTATTTTTTTATAGCAATATATTTCGCAGGTCTATTGACCTCTATGAAACATTATTATAGAGAATTACCAGAATTACAGTTTAGGCACAAGGGCCTCTAAACCGCTCTTGTACAAAAAATCTTTTTAAAATATAATTTTTCACGAGGGCTTCCTCATACCCTCCATTTAAAATCGTCATTCTATCTGGCTTTATTCATCTCGTCTGCTCTCTTTTTCCACTCTTTGATTTGTTCCCTCTCCATTTTTGTCAAGTCGTCGGTGATACTTAATTTCACCTACTACTCGTGTTGTTTCAATTAAGTCAACTTCTTCATGAATCTGTATTTGTTATGACTGTCTTTGAATACAACTTTGATTGGGCGCATAACTTTAGATTCTTTTCCAACACGAGAGACGTAGGTTGGTTAAGTCTTTAAATTAACGTCATTCAGAAGCTCAGTAACGAAATCGGTATCTTCTTTATTTTAATTTTCATTTACCCCATGGATAATGATATTTGCGTCTGTCGATAGTTTCCTTTGGTCCTCAATTTGTTCGTCAATTTTTTCCTTTCGTAGTAGCTGTTTCATGCTATTTACGCTTAATTGATCATTGTTTTTAGTCGCTTCAGCAAAACTTTTCTTTCGTGGTTCTGTTGCAGTTTGAATTTTTGCAGTCTTGTTATTCAACGTCCCTTCTATCTTGGCTGTTAATTTTGTTTCTAGCGTGGAAAACTGGCTCTGTCTTATCCTTGATGTATTCCTGATATCTTGCCTGTAAATCTTTGACCATTGTATTTAGACTTTTTTCCCTCTCACTATTGACTTTTATTATGCTTTCACACGCTTCAATTTCTTTATAACTGTGCGTGCAGCTTTTAATTCCTTCCACTTGATTATGAACTTTCTTTTGCTGGAGAGCAACAAGTTATACGTATTTTCGGTAACCTTTATTTAAAAACATATTTAACTGGTATGGTGGTAGTCCAGTGCAGGCATAATGTAGCGTTCGTTGGCATTCATGACATTGAATTCTCATTTTTTCATCGTCTTTTATACAATTATGCTCGGTACATCGATTGTTGCCACTTGCATCTTCATCAATAAAGTTTACAAAAGTAATTTATAGCATCAATAGTTCACATTATGCCAAGCATTGCTCATAAAACATAACATATCTTGAGGAACTTTCAATTTCCTCAGCACCCTCAAAAACCGAAACTTTGTCATCATCGCAAAGAAGCCACCCCTGTCCGTAGCAGTAAAATGGCCATTGGCTAAGGTTCCTTGGTGATTAACAAAACCCTTTAGGGTGAAATTCCGATCACTGACATACCCATAATGTCCGTAATGGGAATGGAGAGATGTTTTGGGAAATAAAATAGTGTGAAATCCTTTGAAAATGTCCCGTCTGGATTTGATGTGATCCTCAACAGTTGAACAATTAAGTGGCTACCAGACATCGGAAAACTTTTCCTTTCCATGAACTCGGTAGGACAGGAAAAACAATCCTTCTCCATCAAGCTAGGGAGGAAAAACAAATCAAAAGAGCTTTGGATATTATCGCTAACATGAATTTTGAGGATGTGTATTGTGAGTCGGCCAATTAAAATTGATAACATAACTAAAACTGTCTTGAAAAGATGACACACTTAAAAGGCCACCCACAAACGGTGAGACAATGGCAAAATCAGAGCATGCACTCCAGAATTTCAACTCCACCATGCTGCCGGGAGATATCGAAAGCTGTTTTACCTGATTTCATGACCACATATTTCAATTATGAAAGAAGTACTGAGGGATCAATGGGATATTTACTTATCTTCAACAACTGACATATTCTGAGAAAAGATTTGCTCAACGATGATCTTGGTGACGATAAATTGAAAACATTTGAGTTCAAGACGGAAGAATGAAAAGGCATACCTAAAACAGAACAATACAATTAATAAAACGAACTTTTTAAAGCAAAGAACAAAGAAGTGCAATCTGAGTCGGTGGAAAGGACTGTAAAGATATTGGAAACTGGTGAACGTGAAAAAATTTTTTGGTGACGTCACAGAAATAAGAATTTGAATAACTACTATCAGCCAGACGGTCAGGCTCGATAGGATCGATGACCGGAATGGAACGATGAAGGATCGATAAATTACTTACGTATATCATATTGCTTCATTTCTCTCCATGATGGAGGGGAAATCTTATAATCCATCAGCCTCTCACTCAGAGAGGTGGAAATCTCAAAACATGTCTTTGTATTTTGAGCGTGTGGCAAATATGTGTGGAAATGGTTAAGGCTAAGGTTAATATTGGTGACTTTGCGTCATTCTGGAAGAAAGATTCGGGATATTTTTCACATAAAAATTGAGCGAATCCTCAAAAAGATTTCAAGAAATTCTTCCTACATATTGACTCAATGTGACGATACAAAAGCAACCAGTTTCATCGTAAGACTGTTTGGCGTTTCAGCAGACGGAACAGGAAACAGGAAAATTTGATATCTTTCAAGGATTTGCAATAGTCAACAACGTCTACTTGGGGCCTGACGAGAATGTGTTGAGTGCTGAATATGTCAAAATTTTGGACGAAAGAAAAAGACAATTGGAGAATTTAGAGCAATCGCAATCGTCATCCACAGAAAAATTAGATACTGAAAATGAGGCAGTCGATTTAAAGCGCAAAACTGTGCCATTGCTGAAAGAAATTCTCAAAGAAAACGGAGTTAAGTTCTTATCCAAGGACAGAAAGCCAGATTTAATAAAAAAGTTTGAAAATTTCTTGGAGAAAAAGTAGCCTTTTTCTTTTAATTTTTTGATGAATAGTGTTTTATGAATCATTTTGTAAAATCCTTGCCGACGGTATTTGCTATAATTACTAGTATGATGTGCAAGCTAAAAAGAAAAAAATATGTAATTACTTACCCCTCCATTTGTGACTATGCCGAGTTCATGAATCTACCCCCCGATTTGTTCATAAAGTACGTACGCTCATGTAGGCAAAAGTAGATTCCCTCCATAAGAAAAAGAGTCTATTTTCTCCTGGATTACATTTGTGTTGAAACTTTTTCTAGATACCAAATGAAAAAGACGACTTGAGAATAAACTAAGCTATGATTTTTCAAACAGAAGGTTAGAAAAAAAGGGGCAAAACAATTTGAAAAAAGTTGCAAAGTGTATGTAAATTTCTTAATTTAATCCCTCTCCCCTCCCCAACGTACGATTTCGTACGCTTTTCGAAGTTAGGGGTACCCCCTTATAGCGCAAGTACTGTTCGAATGGTTCCTTACGACCACCCTTCGTAGTGATGTTAATAAAGCAATGGATACACAGGGATAGGGCTGGATCTAATGTTCCCGGATTGTTTATGACCAATGTTTGATTTGGTGCAATTATTTCCTTACTCTAAGCCAATCACCGCGCCCAAACCTCATTCAAATCTAGATGAAAAAGATTCAAGCAGTGCCCTTAATCTGGAAAGATTCTCTTACGGGGTCCCATATGTGAATCCCCAAGCGATTGGGAGTACATTAAAAATGATACCGGTCTTGGTGCGGACAGATCGATAAAATGTGCGGCAAAAAAGCGGCGAAAAGATTACCGTGCGGTAAAATGATACCTTTGTATCTACCAGAAATTATCCAAAAATCTTTCCTAGAAATTCCATTCAAACGCACTTGATCGGTCACTAAAGAGCACCATTAGAATGAGTGCGGTATTCAGTGCGGTCATGGTGCAGACATTTTGTTTTTATTCTTTTGCTTGTTTGAACTCGAGGCTGAAATTCTTACGGCAATCGAAAGAAATATAAACAAACGGCGGGGACCGCACCATCGTCCGCTTTCGTCGGCACTTTGTCCGCACGGACCATACGGTACTGTGCAGTCTTCTTATCTGGTACCAGATGTAGAAATATGCTACGACACGCTTTGCTCTGAAGGTCGGACATATTTTAACATCTGGAACCTTTGGATTACGGAATTTCTCCTGACCGCGTTCGTAAAATTTAAAAAGTTACTAGTGCCCCGAACTAAGAGTACACATGCAAAAAACATTTCCCGTGCGATTTCTACATAGTGCTCCGAACTGAAAAATGTAAACAAAGCAGGACGCGAACTAAAAATTTATTGAGAGTGGCTCTAAACCCAAACCCAATTACAGTTCAATTTATAGCTTTTTAAGTTTGTCTCCTCACATCGAATGACAATTTCACCTATTCAAGATTTTTCACTGCCTAAAAAAAGTAAACAAGCAATGTCACGAACCAAACAATTAGAAGAGAGTTGCCATGAGCTAAATTTCCCTCAATCTAGTCCAATTTATACAGCAATATGTGAACTTTTTGCTATTTCCAGAATCACTAAGCTTGCCTCAACACACCAAATGAAAATTACACCTGCACTAGATCTTTCACTACCTGAAATATGCATGTCAGCCTCTAAAAATAGAGTTTGGCGAAACAGGCAAAGATGGTCCTGTTACCAAAAAATAAAAGCTTTGTCCCCAAGATACTGATACAATATATGGGAACCTCCCTCCAACTTTGTTATTGATGAAGGAGGATTCTGGCTTTTCCAAATAAAGAACACACAGGTCATGATCAACAAGTTTGTTGATGTCGGTTAGGATTCGGCGGTCCGCTGCTCTACATGGAGAGCGGTCGACCAGCAGTTTAAAATTCCAGCATAAAAATTATTGGTAAAGCTAAATAAAACATACCTGATATGCTTTCTTTGATATTACCAGTCAACCACGAAAAACAAATAAATAGCAAAAGATAATAATCAATGTCATGCATTTTTAACTTGGTGCACTCACTAAGAAATTACACTAGGTACTAAATATGATACTGAAAAAGTAATGAAACTGTCAAGTTTCAATAAATCCACCAAAATAAACCAAAAACAGCCAACAATCGAAGGTTTGAATGTTTCTCAGGACTTCTCGGGCAGCAGAGATTTTCATGCTAAATTCAGTCGGGGGCAACCGATAGTCAGGCAAAAAGTGTAAGGACAGCTAGACACGACTGTGATGCGGTACATCAAACGATGACTACTATAGGTCAGAAGCAGCCACCGGGGCAAAAAGGCGAAATAGCTGTTCCGATTTGCCAGCCAGGAGAATATTTCTAAAAAGTTGACATATTTAGCTTCTTCGGAACAGCTCCAAATTTCCAGCTGGAAAAGTAAATTTTCTCTAGAAAAAGTCCCACATTGCCAGGAACAGCTGTACAAAAGAACTTTTTGCTTTGTTCCTTAAAATAGCTGTTCCGATTTGCCAGGAGCAACTTTGTTATTCCACAGGAACAGCTCTCTATTTCCAGCTGGAGATAAAAAGGAAAGTGTCTGTTCTAACGCCAGTGGGCAATCTTTTTATTTCAAGGGAACAGCTCTCTATTTCCAGCTGGAGATAAAAAAGCAAAAACATAGCTGTTCCGATTTGCCAGGAGCGATTATGATACTTGATAGGAACAGCTCTGTATTTCCAGCTGGGAATTTGGACAACAACTTCTCAGTTTTTTTAAGTGCTTTTTTCTCTATCTTTTTATCATGGTTGAGTGGTTTTAAAACTTGAACAAAGTTGACATCTCTCTAAACCAATTTTGCTTACTAAACGTATATTTTGCTCAAAAACATTATGTAATAAACAGGTCTTTGAAATATTAACAGCAATGCGAAAGTAATCTTTTTTAGAGACACCTCATCAATCTGTTTACTGATTTTTTTTTACCTTGTTAAACAAGTCTTACACTGTGTTTAAAAAAGGCTTCCATAGAAGTCACGGTTCGTTGATTGACAAGATAAAGTTATTAAAAATGGCGCGCGCGCCGATTTAGTGTAACTAAAAAGAGCGCCTTTTTATTAGATAGAGATGGGAATTCCCCATGAAAAGATTATTGGGAAAAACCCGATTGTGTAACAAGACAACAAAACAGAAAAAAAGTAGAAATCATTCACTTGAGTTTTTGTTGGAAATAATCCAAATTTTTGGTATAACTTTTTATAAAAACAAGAATTTTTTTTCTATTTTCAAAAATATCCATTTAAAAAAAAATTATTTGGTAAAATATTCTGTACGTGATTGTGCGTGGAGATATATATATGACAATGAAAGATGATGAAATGTAATAGTACAAATCAAATCCAAATGATAGTGTTATTTATTGAAGGAGCTTTTCATGTCGAAAAAAATTCAAAACATTTGTGGAGTTTAGATCTAATCAATAACATTTCCCCTCTTTCTCTGTTATTTCCTGGCTATTAATATACAAAATAAATAAGAAACTTAGTAAACGTTAAAGTATTATTTAAAATATTAAAATAGGGTAGAAATAAGGGCTTTTAGTACTTTGACTTTCTTTATTGTTTCTAAATAGATGGGATCTTTTATTGCAGTATTAAAGGATACTTTCATTTCTTTGCTTTCAATTGTTCTTTTTTCCACTTTCAAGCAATCGTATTTCGACTTAACTTGAACTTCTAATCGAGCTGAAACTTCATTAAATAAAGTTTTAGTGTGTTTATCGTTTGGGCTGGCTTTCAATGATGATCTTTTTTTGTCATATTCAATAACTAGAGGGGTTTCGCCGAAAACAGATATCAAGTGTTGAGTGGTTTTGCTTAGGTTAGAATTAACAGTAAGATCACTGGCCACATCAGGAACTTTTACAGTCAGCTTAGAAAGTGTTTTGTTGTGTTTCTTTTCGTTTGTTTGTTTTTTTTGTTTGGATTCGTCAAGGTCGGTTTGTTCAATGTCCATGAGCTCCGGAGAAGATATCTGAATCGATCGTCTAGCTTTTGATGGGGGGATTGGTGACATTGATGGCGTTGGCAAAGGTCGCTTCTTCGGATTATACTTTGGGAAAATAGGTGTGCTGATGGTAGGTATAGTTTCCATTTGTGATTTCTGTGCTAACGAAGATGATAAACTATCGTCAAAGTCAATTGATATTAATGTTTCATTGGATGATGATGATGATGATGATGGTGATGTTTCATTGGTACTTGTTGTTGAGGACTCTTCAGATTTAATTATTAAATCAGCAGCAGGAATAAATTCAGATGTGTCTCGTTGACAGAAGCCCCAATGCCTATTTAAACTTTCGATTTCGGTTTTGATGGTGGAACTACGAAAATTGTGTTTTCTTAAGGTGGTTAGATTATGATTTGTAGTGTCAAAAAATTGAATACCGTCATTGACTTCCGTCCAAAATGCATTTCCTTCGGCTAAATAGTCAGAAATTCTTTTAAAATGAGCAATAAAATCTTGACTGAATTCTTTAAGTTCTTTATTGGAGAAAAACGTATCAGTTTTCTTTGGAAGAAGGGTACTTGCTTTGGAGATTCTGTTTTCACGGTGGTTGGCAGTCTTTTCGGCTTCTTGGTCTTTGACTTGCATACGGATTAGACAATTAAAAATTATGTGATCGGCGTGATGATTCGAGGTGAGGTTTGTGATGGTCTTTAATGAACTGAAAAGACGCTCTTCCCTTTCTGTATTGCTTGATAGACCGTTGATGATTCTGTACTGCTGTGGTGCATGCATTAAAAGTGAATGGTTGTACTGGCCACAAAGTTTGCGTTTGGTTAAATGCATGTTGACAAAAAGTGGCTTAATCAGAAGATAATGTCGAAAAGTGAGATTGTGAAAACGTAAAATTGAAAGGACTGTTCGTTTGGACTCATCAGAATATAAAATTTGTTGAATTTCAGAAAGCGTAACAAGTAGATCATAAAAAGGAAAGTCAGGTTTCAGAACTCCGCATAGATTCACAAGACTTTCACGATAGTCGCTGCCATTTTTTAATTCCTTGCCTCTGAAAGAAGCTTTCTTCGCTTCCTCGAAACCGTTTTTTACTTTGCCTTCCAAATGATAGGGAATTTCCTCGTAGAGATTTTTGATGTGGTTCATGATAGTGTGTAGGGGTTCGACAGGCAAGGCTTCGTAATGTTGGAGATTGAAATTGCAAAGATCGTTGCAACGACGATGTTGGTTAAAAAGAAACGCTGGGAGACGATGATTTCCATGGAGATTCTGTTCTAGTTTTTTGTCGAGAGAAGGTTTCAATTCACTTGTGAAGAATTTGATACCTCTTTCATGAAGCTCGGCGATCAAATCAGCTTTCGAAAGTTTTTCAAAATAGTTGCATTTACCATCTCTCGCTCGACACCTGACGCCCTCTGTACTAAAGACGTGCTCGATTCGGTCTAGGAAAGATTGGTAAGTTGCTTTTGATGACTTTGAAAAATCTGGAACGTCGCTTGCAAGAATAGAGCAGACCCAACAGAAATAGTTTCCTCCTTTTTGATGACCAAGCTCCGTTTGACAAGCAGGACCATCACCTAAATGAAAAATCAGACATTAGACTAAACATTGGAGAAGAATGATAGTATCAATTCCAAAATCCAAAGCTTATTTCTTCTTCTTTCAAAAAAAAAGGCACTCACTACATTAACCTACCTTTGAAAAATCTCATGATATCAGTAAATTCAATTCCATTGTTTAGACTGATCACTTTTGACAATGTACAAACTTCCTCGAGTCGTGCGTCACTGTAGAATAGCTGCTCGTCTGTGGAAGGACATCTCGCCAAAAGATGGATCTCAGGTTCCTCGATAATTGTTTGGATTCTCTCCTTCTTACCTGAAATTTTGAAAATTTTAACTCCAAATAAATCTTATTTTGTCCTAGTTGCTTTTGAAACAAATACATGGATATTAAATGACACATTGAGTAAATTTATAAATTCGTAGATTTGAGAGAACTAGCCCTAGGGATATTTTCTGGAAAAAGATGTGATAACTTTACTGTGCGGACCCTTTTTCTACCTAAAGCTGATTTGAGATGTTTTGAAATAAGATTTAGCTACCTGTCAACTGATAGAATTCTTCATCCGTGTAAAAAATAGCAGGGTCATAACAACATGCAAACTGTAACAAGTAGATGACCATGGTTTGATATTGAAGACCCATCGTGCCAGCATGTTATATGTCGTGTTCTGTGGAAGGTTTTCAATTTTTCCATTTGTTTGTGTTTCGAGTCGTTGATATCGATCATTTCGTCAATACGGTTGTATTCAAGATTGATATCCATTGTGTCGTATTGTTCGTCGTCAAAAACTCTCATATACTGCCTTGTTTTACGTAGGAGACGTTCTCGTAGTAGTTCGAGCGTTATCAACCGTCCTGAAACAGTTAAGATTACGTAGTCTTTACAAAACGTTATTTTTGATAAATGGCATGAATTGTGGGCGGATACAGAAGAAGGTTTTAATAAAGGATTTTGGTTAGGTTTTGAGAGAAAGTGACTATATTTTTGATCCATTAGTCCTTATGTGATTTGAGTATTTTATCCATCCAACAAGATAAAAAATAAGTTAAAAGCCTGTTAGTTAAAGATGTACCCCCATATCGAGAATAAGAATCTTTTGACCTCGACCATGTCAGACTCTTATAGCCTTTAGTGAAAAATAAACAGATAATAGCTACCTTGCACTGAAAAGTCCTCAGTGACTAATTTTCCATTTTTGATTTTTGTGTGTTTTTCAAACGTGTGCGGTGTCAACAATTCTCCAGCAATGTACTTTCCCTTAATATTAGAAAAAGGAAATATTGGTATCTTTTATCATATAATTTTCTTCTTATGATACTTTAAAATTTAGATGATGTTAAAATAATTGTTTAAAATTCGAGCATTGTTGACAGCTTGGTATGAACATCAGAAGAAGTACATCTATGCAACCAATGACATTCTTATAATGAAGGCCAAGGTATTAGAATTTATTACCTTTGCGATATCTTCTCTGAGTAGACTATCTAGCTTTTCATTTGTGACTTCGCACGGCATTGTAACGTCTCCGTCAATTCTGAAAGTAATAATGAACAACATGGAACATAAAAGAGGATTGTTTTCGGGACCAATATTTACAGTATGGGGTACTCTTTTTACTGGACGGTTAGGGGTTTCAAAAAGAAGTTGCCCAAAAAGAAAAATTACCACGAAACTGAGACCTTTCACAAGAAATGTGTATGTTAAAACATCTAAATATATACACCCCTGTCTCGCCAGAAGAAATTAAATATTACTGATTGATTTCTAAAAGAATTTTTGCTTCCTTTTCAAATTCCATACTTGAATTCTATTGTTTTCATCTAAAAACAATATCAAATTTGGGGAAAAGGTTAGAATGGTCACATCAAAGTTTGGGATTAGTTTCTAATCAAACCTTTTTTTCCGACTTCTCCCAATGGTTTTCACTTCTCCACGAACAGATTTGAATTGAGAAGGATCGATGTCATTTTCCTTTAAATATTTTGTAAGAAGTTGACCTCCATTTCCTAAGGGTTTTCCAGTGCGGTCTTTTAAACCATATGATTCTGCACTTGCTTTCCAGTTGACTTCAGATCCTTTTTCAAGCTCTTGATAAAATTCTAAACACTCTTTCCATTTCCAATCGTAATTGTGTATGTTCCCATGGTTAATGCCCTTTCTTTTTCCAGCTACAATTTTTGCATTTAGCTCTTCCGTTCTAGCTACGGTTTCTTCTCTTGTCTCGAAAGATTCCTTTTTACGTAAATATTTTCGCTTGTTTTTAGAGGTATCACTTGAGTAGGTCCTAAAGATTGGAAGTTGATGGGTTTATTAATACTACAAATACTACAATTGTTCACCCCCTCCCCTATAACTTTCCCCCAGTAAAATAATTTTTGTTTTGGTTTAAAGAGAATTGTTGCGCAATAATTATTGTATAAGAAATTCTTAAAATGTAACCGAATAGATGATAGATTTGAAAAGAGGTAAAGAATTGGAGAAATCTTTGGTATCATTTTATTTCTTACTTCATTCATGAACTCAAATCGAAGATATCATGCTCAAGCTAGTGAATTCATCGGGAAACGAAAATAAGTTCGTTCCCCCGGCTTTTTACCTACCCAAAAAGATGCTTATAGCTAAGAGAAACACTTAAAACAGAAAAAACATTAAACACTCACCTAGCAACAGCTGTATTCTCTTTTTCTTTCTCTATCTTCCTCACAAGATCTCTCTTTATTTTCATCTCTTTTTGCTTTTCGCAAATATTTGAAATGTTTTGTAAAGGTTTTCGAATTAATCCATGCTTTATTGCCTTCGTTTTATAAAAGTTTGATATTGGAAACAGAGATAAACCATGCTTGAAGTTTCTGTTTCCGAGACATCCCTTACAATCAATGACTGAATGTCTTTTCTTTTCTTCGTTTGACAATTTTTCCCATGACTCTTGATTAAAAGTTTGCAAAATTCTTTGTCTCTTTTCTGGGGAATTGTGCCCCAAAGATTTAAATATCTGTGACATAACGGGACCGATTTTTCTATAACTTGTTTCGTCAAAAGTAAAGCGTCCATCCTTAAAAAACTCCTTAATTTCTTTACAATGTTCTGTATAAACACAACTTTTCGCTCTATTATCGCTTACATTTTTTCCCAAAATTGTCGAGCATTTTGACATCAATTCATTAACCTTAACTTTAAAGAAACCGCAAGTAAACGGATTTTTTGAAACCATGATGTCAAGATGGTTAGATATTGTTCAAAGTAGATTCAAAAAATATTATGAATTGAGTGAGGTTGGCTCGTTTTTAAAATATCAAGGTTTCATGCGTGATTGAGTTTTTAAATTAGTTTATTAAACAACTCAATTATATTCACATTTTCGACATGCAACATGCTGTGCAGTGAGCCTTGTTTAACGCGTCACAAATCGTGTTTCGCAATTTAAAAGATAGCAGAAGGGTCTGTAGAATTCGATCTGGCTTTTAAGATGCGTTATTATTTCGTGTTTTTGGTTCTCCGGCAGTCTAATTTTTGGAGTTTCCAAATTTTCTTTATAGATTATGATAGCTAAAAGATTGATCTTTTTGGAACCATCGAGCCATATAAGAAAAAAAAATTCAAGGAACAATAAATTACATTTGAAGGGAGAAATATCGCACATTTGTGTCCTTTAACCCGTCATATCTTCCTGGAATCTAATATTTCTTAATTTGGCTCGATGGATTTAAGATTGGGACCACTTGGAGGTGGTATGCTCGAAATTTCAATACAACTTGACTATTTTTAGATAGCCGGAAGAAGCTATATATAGAAAAAGCACCAATTTTCCTAGATTTTTGTCATTAATCATGCCAATTTAATGAACTAATGATTTTTTTTTTACATTATTAATAATTTTTATCTTTAATCTTTCTAACCAAAAAAATTTTTCATTGAAACTCTAACTAGAAGGAAATTTATACTCGTTTAAACTAAGATGATAAAACACCATTCTGAAGAAGATGAAAAAGCACTTAAAGCAACTGAGTTCGAGAGTTAATTTTCGCAGTCCGAGGTAAGGGGTAGTGATAGAAAAGACCTTTACATGTTTTTTTTATAAGCATATTCAGGCTCATATATGGCAAAAATTTAAACACAAGCTAAACATTACTAATAGTACGGTCTAGTTGTGCAAATATTGTGCACAAAGGCGTAAAAGCATGAAACTTTGCACAATGGTAGTTTAGGGGTCAAAAATGGATTTAAATCTCAGACCCAAAAAATTGACACCTGTTTGTGTATTTTACAGACCAGAATAGGTTTCCAGGCTAAAATGAAAATCTTTTTCTCCACAGTATGTCATGTTACATACCGTTGGAAAGCATGTTTCATGCCCGTTCAGAAAAACATTACAACCTATATCTGAAAATGAAGCCAATAAAAGTTATTGGGGAAGGTTGTTTGAAAAATGACCAAAAATGACATAATTGCTGACGTCAGCAAAAATTCCAGGACCACGCAGACACGTTTATTTTTGTGAAATTCAATAGAGGATCTTTCAATGACCAAATGGATAGCTTTGCTTGAGAGTTAACCTCACTTGACATAGAATATGGCGTTTTCATGACCGGTCGAAAGCCTTAGGCTAAAGGGTTTGCACCGGGCATGCCCATGGTAGAGCATTACTAAGGCAAAATTTGTCAACCTAACAATACTCAAAAAAACTATTGTAAAATAAGCTTGCAGCTGACTCTATTGAATTTCACAAAAATAAACACGTTTGGGTGGTCCTGGAGTTTTTGCTGACATCAGCAATTACCTCATTTTCGGTCATTTTTCAAACAACCTTCCCCAATAACTTTTATTGGCTTGATTTTCAGATATGGGTTGTAATGTTTTTCTGAACGGGCATGAAACATGCTTTCCAACGGTATGTAACATGACATACTTTGGAGAAAAAAATTTTCATTTTAGCCTGGAAACCTATTCTGGTCTGTAAAATACACAAATAGGTGCCAATTTTTTGGGTCTCAGATTTAAATCCATTTTTGACCCCTAAACTACCATTGTGCAAAGTTTCATACTTTTACGCCCTTGTGCACAATGTTTATGACTTTTGGCACATTTAGACTGCACTATAACTAAACTAAGCGAGCCTTCCTTCATTTTCAGAATTTGTTTGTTTTTGGCAGGATTTTCGAAATTTCTCTAAAACTTTGCTTAGGATATAAGCATCCGTCAAAGCATTTTCAGCTTTGTAAATCTCTCTATCTAAGCATTTCCGAGGCAGCTTTTGGGTTCATGTATTGTGAAACTTATTTTTCAGTAGAAATAATCGAATTATTATCGAGAATATTAGTTACCGGGAGGCATATTACTTATAGTTATAGAAAAAGAGAATATATTCGCATTTTGCAGTAGTTAATAGTTAAAATTCATACCATTCACTCTCTCGATGGAAAGAATTTGGTTACTTTACAGGGTAAGAAAAAGGTACACATATTTCAAATGTATAGGCAGTACTGATTATGTACCAATAGAGACGAAAGATCTCCAAGTTGAATTTAGGTTGAAAGAAAATCTTGTTTCTTCACATATATTTCCAATTTTGAAAAGAATTTAATTAAGTTAAAAACAATAAATTGAAAAAAATAATATATAGAATATAGAATATATAGAAACATGTATCAAAGAGAAATTTTGATAATTATATATCATGTACTCGTACGGAATAAATAGTCCATAGTCAGTTAACCTAACTTGTAAAACCACGACTCTGGGTAACTTGAGTTGTTTTTTGCGTTTCAAGGCAAAATGGTAATAAATCATAAGTTTTTAGGGGGGTATAAAATAAAAATACAGCACACCCCCTTGACAATAATGGGTTTGAAAGTTTTACTGAATTAAAAAGAAGGGGCGGCTTGTACAAAAAGAGGAGGTCAATTTTAAAGGGGAGAAAGTTTATTTGAAAGAGAAACATTCTTGACATATCCGGTTAGCTAAATGAGTATACAATGCAATTGTTACTTCATCGTAAACGTTTGAGTTGGATTGTCTGACAATGTATCATTTTAAAACATGGACTGTTCTAGAGATTTCAAAAGCTGAATCATCCATAGCCATTACAATTGAAGTCTTGCGTTATGTTTTCTCCTGCAGCAGTCTTATCACTGAAAGCATCATTGGTATTTTGAATCTCATCCCATTTCACTTCATGCTCATCGTCCAGTTGATAGCTGAAATGGAAACGGAAGTGCTTGATTAATAGGCAATGGTTAAAGCAGGTATCGTGAAAGAAGAAGTGTATGGATGAGAGGCAATCACTAGCGCGGTGTCATATGCGTGCTACTTAAAATTTACGTAAATAAATTTCAATTTTTATAGTACAGAACAGGAAACTATGACCCATTACATTTTATATCCATACAGAAGGGTAAACGAACTTTTCCCTGGGGCAATCTGAAAAAAAATTTCCAGAGGGTAGGGTTTAAGGAAAGTCAAGGGGCTAAAAGTTATCTTAAAACCCGTGCACACTCACTTAAAAGGTATGAAGAACTTTTTCCAAGTTTTTTTTTATAGTTTTGACATTTTCAAGGGGTATCTAGTATGTACCCATTTTAACTAATTATTATTTTTTGCTTGAAAAGTTTTGTCCACCCCTGTATGGATTTTAAATGTCAGAACACCCAATAAATAGTAAACAAATTAGTGCAGTCAATTCAATTAAACTCTCAAATTCAAATGTTCAATAAAAACCATACCAATTTCTGCATTTTGAAATCTTGGAGTTTTGAATTCATGTCCAGGTCAATTCTTTATAGCTGAAATAAAAAGATATATCAGATAAAGATATATTACTGTGTGTACATCTTAAATAGTATATTTTACAAACAGTGCCTCATATCTTTTTAACAACTTCGATTGAAAGTAAAGGTATTCATTACATGTACAAACCTAAAGATCACTACTTTATGAAAAGTATGACTTACTCTTTTCATCCCCTAACTAGAACAAAAAGGTTTCATCTCAAAAGAAGTGTTAAGTGCAATGCCAAAGTGTTACTTTCTGCTTGACACATTTAAAACCTTATTATTGATGTCAAAAAGACAATCGTGACCACTACGTCAAAAGATACCGGCTAACTTTATTAGGAAGGAACTTTGGTTTTTAATGTGGCTAAAATGTGTAGCCGTATCGATTCCTTGAATGATCCCTTTTGTAATCTAGCATAAACCATCTCAAAGGGAATGTATTGTTGCTCGCAAAAACGCCTTTGAAGAAGGAGCGCGTCACAACATGTCAATCCCGAGAGACAATTTCATTTTAGAGAAAATGACAAGATATAGGTAACTCGCAAAAACGTCTGTCACATTGCTGTTTATCTTAAAATGTATATATATAAATGGTAAAATTAGCAATAATATGAGATATAAAAATATATTATATTCTGAGCAAAAAAAGGTAACTAAGTTCAGCATAGTTCGAGAAGCGCGTCATCGCCCATAATCTTGTATCCAAACCCCCTCGTTTTTTAGACATATGAATCTTTTGGATCATTTGATTTAAAAAAGTACCAAGCCTTCCCAAAGTTATCCAAAAACACAGAAAATATCTTAAGTCTCAGAATACAGCCAGACAGCAGTATCATCATTTTAATTATATTCTATTTGTGTTTTAACGTTAACAATTATTTTTAGTTATTTAATATATCTTTAAAGTATTTCACCCCTTTGTGAAGGGTTTCAGATGAACCAGTAATGAATAAGTCTCAGATAAACAATTTGAGGAAGTCATAAATGATCTAATTGATTATAAATATCAGAGTCAATAATCCAGGATACCGATGCAAAATCAATTGTTATTGATGAGGTATCAATTACTATCGACTACTTTTCGGAATTGGTTCTGACGATTAACAATCGATCATTATCAATTAACTTCCAGTGTATCGATGGTAATTGATTTTTCATTAATTGTTATCGATTTGTCATCAACCATCCATTGATTATTGATTTTGGTTTTCAATGTCACATACTGTGACACAAGCACCATGGCAACACAATCCCAATTTAATAAAAATCTGATCAGATGTTACCAAAGATTACTTGTTAATTCCCAGAAAATACAGTTTGTCATCAAGAAAAGTTTCTTGATTGACAAACACAATAATGAACTCTTAATATACGACACATACGTACAGCTACTTAGCTGTGAAACTCGCACAAAAAATTTTAAAATAAAATCTTCAAAGTCCAAAAGGTTGATTAAAATGTATACATTGAACTTTTACTAATCCAAAAAGAGTGTAATAATACCATAATATTAAAAAATGTTTTAATCATTGGCACAAGAAATTATGTAAAAATCACATGGACCAGACTCCCACTAAATACAATCGACAGCTTTCTTTCACTTCAACCAACCGAAAAACCAATTGATGGATTGGATATCAATCGACTTAGATACTCCAATTGGATTAATTTTCATGAGGATTAAATTTTGCTTCTTTTGATTGTGGTAAACATGTTTAAAGTGGTCCTTTGACATTTTTTGAAATTTAAGGTGGCGGTCTACTGCCAAATTTAAAATCATCGAAAAGATAATTGAATTTCGATTTTTGGGTATTTTTAGATCCATTAGTCTTTCTGAACATCCCCTGAAAATTTCAGAGTGATATCTTTATCATTCAGGCTGCGGTGAGCATTTTTTTCCTGCTTGGTGCTTAAAAAATCCCCTTAGCAACAGAAAAAAATCTCATTTTGATGGAAATGATTTATTTAAATCAAGAATAGACTCTACAGAAGCTAGAAAATTGATGTACTTTGGTTGTATGTGGTTATGTTTGATTTCTGCGTAAAACTCTAAAGTTGCTACCATTTTGTTTTGCGCATTGGGCTGGATGTGTGCTTTTAGTAGCTGCATAGTGGGCACCCCCCTTTGAGGGGGGGGTTTGAGAATTTTACTGAATTTGAAAGAAGGGGGGCTTGTGAAAATTTCAAATAAAAGGGGTGGCTTGGACAAAAAGAGGGGGGTTAATTTTTTAAGGGGGGGGGGACTTGGAAGATTTGGCAATTTGCAAAAGACTAGCTAACATTATTGGTATCTTAAATATCTTACTGTATCTGTCAAAAGTAATTTATCTGCCATCAGATTCATATTATTGTATTCTTCATTTGAATAACCTTGGAATATAGTTAGAGATTGTAAGGGTTTGTGCGTAAAAGGTCGAAAAAAAGAGGGGGGTCGAACTTATACCTGGGAAAAAGAGGGGGTTGAGGAATTTTTCCTTTTTAAGAGGGGGGTTGAGCTAAAAGAGGGGGGGTGCCATTTTTAAGGGGGGCTTCATACCCCTCTGCCCACTATGAGCTGACATAATGGTTTGTAGCAGATATAAATCCAAGAACAACATGATGTAACAAAGATGGAAATGTGAATTATAATGAACTGGACATAACTTCTCAAGACATACATTCTCATCTGACACCCACTATTCATAACCACCTTAGGTCAAGTTAGCTCATTGTCAATTCAAGTCTATATGAATGAAAATATGCACCAGAAAGGTTTTTATGGCTACAGAGTCATCCTGGACTATCAATGAACAATTTGTCACAGTTTTGTGGCAGTTTTCACCCAAATTTAATGTTTTCGCAAGATCACAACAAAATTTTGCTTTGTTTACTGACTTAAGCGCAACACGTTGTATCGCACCGTTCAGCCTTTTAACACGCAGCCACATTTTTCTCAGGTTTGCATGTACCTTGTCAGGAATATCTCAGGATCGGATAGAGACTTTGACTTGAAATTTTCAGGGAAACTGTTGTTTGGCATGCAATGAATTGATTAGATTTTTTAAAAACTGGTTTCCATCTCAAAAATCAATTTTTTAGGATTCAGACCCTCTGAAAAATATTTTTGAAAACATTTTCAATTCATTCTGCAAACTTTAGAAAAATTAGTCATTTAAAAAAGGAATTAACTTCATAGCTCAACTCTTTCTTTCAGAAAGTCTGACACAGGATTTTTGGAATACCACCTTGTAAAAAAAAATTCACAGCTTAAGACCTTGGTACCGTCCCCGTAGTACGTACACACCAAGATGTTGAAAATCAAGTACCCCCTGTACGCAAGCGTACACAAATGGCTATACCCCTCTAGTAAGTACGTAGTTTTCCCCTAGTTCTGAGCCGCCTCTTAAAGCCTAGGTTGAATGGGGTTAAGAAAACCTAATCATGACGTCATAAATACAAAAAGAAATGTAGAAATATAAGTAGTTTTTGAAGAAATTGGGTTAATTTAATGCATTAAGTTACCCAAGTACGTAACATTTCCATTTGACCCCTCCCCCCTGTCAAAAGCACAAGCTTTTGAGAAGATCCCCCTCCCTCTTAGTGCGTACGTTCTATGTGGACGGCCGCCTTTTCAGATTTCCATTCAGACTTATTTTTGTGCGGGTGTCATCTGAAAAATCGAAAAAAATTTTCCCTGATTATTAACTTACTTGATAATCTTTTTTAATTTTTGAGAAGTGAGGTTTGGTTGCCTATCCATTGAACAAAACATTGGTAAAAAAAGATAAAGCAAATTATTTAAAGAACAGGCTTGATTCCCCATCACCATCAGTCGATATCCGATCAATCAATCAGTTATTTATTGGTCATCAATGGTTGGGAAAAAGTTATCGATTGTATAGAGTGGGAGAGTCTGGTATAGAACTGAAAAGTTAAAAAAAAAACATACCTGGTCATACTTGTCAGTTTTGAAGTTTGATGTTTTCAGTGTTCTTCTTGACAGTGTTTCATTTTATTCAGTTGTGATCCACCAAGATGTCATGAGTTGAGTTGTTAAAAGATTAGTCCATTTTTGTTCAAAGAACCACAAAAATATCCTCCCTAGTTTCTTCGAGAATAACTGCAAAAGCGTTTCATACGGTTAATCAGTGATTTGTGGCAAGGATCATGATGTTAGGTTAAGATTTACTTTGAAATAGCTTTAACTTTTGCAAAGTTTGTACTTCGATACCAACCAGAACAAAATAGTTTCGCGCCACTCTGCTACCATTTTGCAAATTCTATTTTCTTACTTTGTGTAAAGACGGGGGTTACTAGATAGTTTAGTTTTACGCTGGCATTTTATTTTCTGCTACTTTCATGATTTTGTAAAAAACTTTCATTCAAACGATGTAATTTTCTAAACTGTGAAAGTTATGGTAGAAATTTTTTTCTAATTTTACAATTGCTTGCTATCATAGCTTACATTTTATGTTACCCCCGTGTTTTTAAATCAAGAGTTTTTAAATTAAGACAGCTCGGAACACAAGTCGCTCCTGGAAAAGTGCCCTACTGTAGAGGAACAGCTCATTTTTTTCAATTTTTTTCAATTTGCCAGCAAAAAATTTAGCTGTTCCTACTCCAGTAGGGAAGTTTTCCAGGAGCGTCTTGTTTTAAACTGTCCAAGGAGCAGCTCCGAAAAATCGACCGGAACAGCTCTAAATTTCCAGCTGGCTAATTCAAGGAACAGCTCAATCTTTCGATCTTTGTCCAGAAAAAAAAACTTAATCTCGACCGGAACAGCTCCAGTTTTACAGCTAGTTGGCTACAGGAACAGCTCCCAAGTTCTATATCAGTTGTGAGAATTACATGGAATCAACCCGGAACACATGTGAATTTCCAGCTGGAAAGCTGATATAGAGCTTTCACGATTTTTCCAGGGAACAGCTATGTATTTCCAGGAGCAAATTTTTTGAAAATTTCCCAGAACACCTAGGCCATTTCCAGCTGAGGGGGGTCTCCGGAACAGCTTTTCCGTCTTTTGCCCTCGGTGGCTGCTTTCGATAGGTCTCCGATGGTATATTGGCCCGCTCCTTCAGAGCTTTAGCGTGGGCGGCCGCCAATACGCCATCGGAATATCAGATAAGCAGTCTTCTGGCCGCTTTTTTCAGCGTTTAGTCGCACAATTAACCTGTCTAAAAGCGGCAGAAGCATGACTGCACCAATACCGGTCTCATTTTTAATGTATTCCAAATCGCTTGGGGGGGTCACATATGGTCTTTAGAGAGAATACACGTTTTTTTTTTTAAGAAACTACTTTTACCAAGCAGCCTCAATGTTTCTTAAGAAATCGGCCTTTTGAGCCTTAAATGTTTCTTACATGTTTCTAAACTTTTTGACATAATCAGCCTCATGGAAGGCTGGATTAGAAGGTTCTTAAGAAAAACCGAATTAAAAAATGCTATTTTCTCATCCTCAGCCTCAGCATGTTTCTTAGTTTTTAGGCATTCTGAGCCTCATGTTTCTTAAAAGTGTGTTTCTTCGAGAAAAAAAAACGTGTATCCTTTATCGATCCTTCATCGATCCTATCGAGCCCGACCGCCTGGTATTAGGAGAAAGCTTTAGACTTCAAATTTCACCAAAGGTGTAAATCAATAAAAGGAAAGCATCCACGAAAAATAATCAAATTCTTTGCTGACCTCGGCATATTTCAGTAAAAACACGAATTCTCTTAATGCATGCCCCAGAATTGAATTAATTTTTTCGCCCCAGTTCCAGTCCCTAAACCATAACGAACTATATATTTTTGGAAGCATATTGGGATGTAGAATACCGTATTCGGTGTAACTTAATTTTTTTCTCAGCAGAATTTGAGTTCTTTTAAGAAAACGTGATTATGACGTCATCAATTATGAGTTAGCTGATTTCATTAAAGATTTAGATTTACCCCTAGACAATTCTTCTGAGGTGATATCATTAGCATTAAAGAAACTTAGCTTGCTTGATGTAATCAATTTTAGTCGAAAGCCAAACAAAGCAGGCAGGAAAGTGACTTCATTAGAAACATGACGAGAAGTCTGGAATTTTTGGCGCAATAATTCAACCCAGTCAACTAACACGTCAAGACCAGCAAAACTCAGAGCCGTAGACAAAAAGAAAATACATGCTGATTTGAATTTTGTCGAAACTGTTACCATAATCCAACAAAGAAACCGTCCGTTTTAATCAAATCCACTGGTTCATTGCTAATCTCACATATAAACAGTTATATCATAAATAGCTATCGACCAGCCAGAATGACAAAGTCTCACTTGGAACTTTCATGGCTTTGAAACCGTTCTACATCAGGACTGCAACAACGAAGGATCTTGAAGTTTGCTGCCGTAAAACACATCTCCATGCTCGATGGTCAATAAAAGCTCTTGTAGCATGTTGTGCTAAGCAGAACATTGACCTCGCTGATGTTTGATCCTATGAGAGTTTCTACTCATACCTTTACAAAGATTGCCCGACTGAAGAACGCACATACATAAGTTGGGAATGCTCCCGCAGCAAAAACATTAGCGAACTTAAGCAAAGTGGACGGGAATGCTCTAGAACACGGTTGTCATGACAACTCGCTTCCGCTCGCTGTTTTTCAAGGGGATTCCCTGAAAATGTGCCGTCGCCGAGAAATCTGAAACATCAAAACAGCCAAATCGTGTACTCATCAAAACGTGAACTTCTGTGATTTTCCCATCACACAAATCTTTTAATATCCCCAAAATATGGCTACTAAAAGGTAAGTTTTATTAATTCTAGTTGCTTTAACTTATTATCCATGCATAGATATGAACTTATTTTGTTTTTATATAAAAAAAGCTGGTGGTTTTATACACAGAAATGTCAAATTTCTTTATACATATTTTTCTTTATCTACAAAGTTTACAAAGATTATAGATCTTGTAATAAAACTTGTATAAAAACTTTATAATGTACTGAAACTTTTTCAAAGCCTACGTAAAAAAGCAAATAAAAATAACTGATGTTTTAAGAGGAAATTTTTCCTGAGTTTGATAGGCTTTAAACACGTTCTAAACAAAGTCAATCCCTTTTACCTTTTTTAGTTCGCCCCTTGTTTGGAACGATGAAAGTGAAGTGTATTATTACGAGAAGTGCTGGTCAGTCAGCCTCATCAATTCAAAGAGAAAACCAGAGAAAGAGGTGAAAAATGGCAGCAGATTTCTAACAATCTCAACAAGTCTGACCTTTTCCAAAACAAGCTTTCTGCTAGATCAGTACGAGAAAAAACAAATGGTCTTGTCTCACGATTTCGATCAACTCAACGAGCTGAGTTAGCAGCAACAGGAATAAATCCAGAACAATCCGAAACTGATGTTTTATTGGAAGAGATTTGCTTGCAAATTGATGAGTTTGCACGCCAAATTGCTGAAAACAACACAAAAGCCAAGGATGCAGAACGTGATAAGATTCAAGGTGAAGAAATAAGGAAAAAGGCAATGGAGACTCAATGCCAAACTATAAAACGAAAAACTGGTAACCAAGACGATGATGACGATGATAACAACAAGAAGAAGAAGTCTCGATCTTCTGGCAGCGACACCGTTAGCTTTCTGAGAGAAAAAGCCCATATCGAATCAAAATTTAAGGAGCAGGAATTAGATCTTCAGAAAAAAAGATTAGAACTTGATGCAGCCAAAATTCAAAGTGACCAAAACAATTTTAACAATATGTTATTGCTGATGAGCAATCAAATGGAACAGAACCAACAGCTAACCATGTCAATGCTTGAAAGGCTAAAAGGACCAAATTGAATACGATAAATTAATTTTTGGTTTTTATGGTATGGACTCTCTTTGAAGAAGATGAACTATTCTTTTGGTTTTATGGACTATTTACAAACTTATGTTTCAAAGAAGATGAACTATTTTTTGGTTTTATGGGGCCTTTATGGACTATTTACAAACTTATGATCCTAGAAAAGTGAAAAATTTCTTTAACCTTATGTACATATATATAGGAGTAAAAACATATTTTTATGAAGCATTTGTGGAGTTTTATTTAGATAATCTTTTGTTATTTGAATACGCTGGTCGTATAGTTTTGTTATATATTTATTTGTACATCTATGCAAATCTCTTTCAAAGTGTAGAAAATATTTTGGAAACTGATACAAGAAAGTATTATTTAGTAGTTTTTTGTTTTCTTTGCATTCAATTTCATAAAGAAAAGGTTTGCTGAAATCATAAGAAATACCTATTGTTTATCCTAATAAAAAGTTCACAAGATTTCTAAATGTTGATTGGTGTCAAATCTTATTGTCTCTTTTTAATAATTCATGCAAAATAATCTTCAACCCTTGGAGGTGAAACATCAAAGTAATTTGAGGTAGTGTTTGGATACAAGCAACTTCTTGCATTATGCATTAAAGCACAAATAATATACATTTTGCCAATAGGACTGAGGCCAATTTTGAGATTTTTTTTAAAATCCATAAATTTAAAATAATTGATAATATCACCAAATACCCACTCAACGACAATTCTACAAGTACTCCTTGATGTATTGAAAGTTTTTTTGTGCGTTATTTAATTGGGCTCCTCCAAATGGTGCTATCAAGTGGGCTCGAATAGGATAGGCTGGGTCACCATAAATGCAAAGGGGGTTTCCAGCTGGATCATTTGAAAAATTTTGCAAGTCTTGCAACAGACCAGAAGCATTCAATAAGGCACAATCATGTCTCCTTCCTTCCATTGGACCAAATAGATTAGCAATCAAACCATTAGGTGCCACCACACTTTGGAATTTTAAGGCGTGAACTCTTTTGTGTCCATTATAAACAACCCTTTGGTGCTCTCCTGGCCTGCAGATTGGTCGGACTGTTCCATCCACAAATCCCCAACAATTTTGAAGTGCTGCTCCTTTAGCATGAATAGCATCTGCATACTCTTGCAATTTTGCTGGTGCTAACCAAGGCTGGTTAAAATCGGAAAGTTTATCACCAAACTGACTGTAAATATGTTCAACTATGTAATTTGAAATCATGCTCAATTCAGGAACTGATCTACCAAAACATGAAATCATATCGCTATATCTGCATGGGTAAGCGAATCTCCTCAAAAAAATACAAAAAGCTTCTATTCCTGGACAAACTGATCTGTTTTTACATCGAATGATGTCAGGAATGTTCAAAATATTCTTCATCAAAATTACATCATTTCTGTACATTCGAAAGTCAGCCCAACACCCAGCTTCAGAAATTATCAGCAAATCAAAAGGATTGTACAACCAATATTGAAAATCAGGATTTTCGCTTATGTGAATATTGAAAAGGATTATGAATTCTTCATCAGAGATAAGATTTTCATCAAAAGCTAAAAGAAGCATCTGTTATGCGCAGATATGTAATTTTTGCGCAGATATGTAATTTCTGCGCAGATATGTAATTATTTTGCGCAGATATGTAATTTCTGCGCAAATATGTAATTATTTTGCGCAACTATGTAATTTTGAGCTGCGCAGATATGTAATTAAATTTCTGCGCAGATATGTAAAACACGACCTTTTTGACTTGGTTGTTTTTTGAAAAACTAACTAAATTTTAACATTAATTTTTCACATACAAGAAGTAATATTTTGAACATTGTTCTTGGACTAAGGCAAACATTTGGCGATTGTTGTTTTTATTATAAGCATCATCTTTATAAGAAACAAGTCAATATCTTTTTATCAAAGTGATATTGGCTTTCGGCGTTTGGCTCTATCAAAGCAACTAGGAGACTGTGCTAATGAGGAAAATTTTGTTTTTCTTGTAAGCATCAACTTTATAAGAACACAATTCATAACTCTTAAACCAATGATTATTAGCTTTCGGCGTTAGGTTTTTTCAAAGTAAATATAGGATTGTACTTAAGCTAGAAAAATTTATTTTTCTTATAAGCATCAACTTTATAAGAACACAATTCATAACTCCCAAACCAATAGATATTAGCTTTCGGTGATCGGTATTTTCAAAGCAAACATAGGATAGTGCTTGAGCAAGAACATTTTGTTTTTCTTATAAGCATCAAATTTATAAGAACACAATTCATAACTCCTAAACCAATGATTATTAGCTTTTGGCGTTTGCTTTTTTCAAAGCATATATAGGATTGTGCTTAAGCTAGAAAAATTTATTTTTTTATAAGCATCAACTTTATAAGAACACAATTCATAACTCTCAAACCAATAGATATTGGCTTTCGGTGATCGGTTCTTTCAAAGCAAACATAGGATAGTGCTGAAGCTAGAAAATTTTTCTCATGAGCATCAACTTTATAAGAACACAATTCATAACTCCTAAACAATATTTGTTGGCTTTTGTTTGATAAATCAAATCTCTGAAAGCCTATTCCACTTAGAAAAAAACCTTGTTCTTATAAAATTCTAATAAACTTATGTTAGATTTAGCAAAATTCCCTATTTCTTTCGATAGAGCCATTGTGTCATTGTGACTGCCAATTCCACTCCAAAAAAAAATAAATTTGTCTCCTTTTAGATGGCTCAAATATTTTGCCTTAGTTTAATTTGTAAGGGGAAAATAAGAAAGACATGTAATTTTTTTAAATATCTTTAACAATCAGTGTCAAAATATTCCTGAATTGTGTAACATTCTTCAGAATTTAAAGTTCGTAGATCGAGCCATGAAAAGGGAAAGGGAGTTTTTTTATCATAAATTAGTCCATGTGTTGGTAAAGACAACCAATAGAATTTTACTTTATCTCACTGTAATGTAAATAAATGCAATTCATATCTACAAAATCAATAAAGTTTACATAGGTGTGGCTATCTCGAGTCGAGGTTCTATCGAAAATCTCATTTGTACTTTTCTATTAGGTTGTAAAAACTACCGTATTTCTTCGAATAAACGCCTTGGGCATCTTTTTACTTTTAAGACTTTCAGGAAGGGTGTTAAAGAAAAGGGTGTTAATTAAGAATTTTAAAACCTCCCATTGAGGGAGTCTTTTTTCTCAGAGAAGGAGCGTGTATTCGTAGGAATACGGTAATTACCGAAAGGTAAATACTATTCTACCAAGAGTTATTTGATTCTCATAAAGTAGTTGATTATAGGAAAAATTAATATGCTCATATTGTGCACTGTCCCTTGTTTACTTTGTAAGAACTAATAAACGAAGGGTATATCACCGTCTATCAAGAGTTATTGATTTGATTCTTACAAAGAAGTTCCTTATAAGACAAATAAATATGATCATATTATGCGCCGTCCCTTATTTACTTTGTAAGAACTACAGTTGACGCTCTCTAATTCGATCTTCAAGGGGAATTGAATTTTCATCGAATAAGGGAGCTTATCGAATATGGGAGCGTCGTTTATGAGAGTTTCTTGTTGACGGGGAGTTTAAGTTTCATCGAATAAGGGAGCCTAGCGAATAGTAGAACGTCGAATTAGAGAGCGTCAACTGTAATTACCGAAAGGTATATGACCGCCTATCTAGAGTTATTGATTTAATTCTTATAAAGCTGATGCTTATAACAAAAATAGTCACATCCATTTAAGGCGCTATTCCATTTTGCTTTGAAAGAACCAATCAACGAAAGCTAAAACTTAGTCGTTGAAAAGTTATAAATAATTTTTCTTATAAAGATGATGCTTATAAGAAAAATAATTATTTTCATTTTAGGCGCTATTACATGTTTGCTTCGAAAGAAGCAATTACCGAAAGCTAAAACTTAGTGGTTGAAAATTTATAGAGAATTTTCTTATAAAGATGATTCTTATAAGAAAAATAATTACTTTCATTTTAGGCGCTATTCCATGTTTCCTTTGAAAGAACGAATTAACGAAAGCTAAAACTTAGTGGTTGAAAAGTTATAGATCATTTTCTTATAAAGATGATTCTTATAAGAAAAATAATTACTCTCATTTTAGGTGCTATTCCATGTTTCCTTTGAAAGAACCAATTACCGAAAGCTAAAACTTAGTGGTTGAAAAGTTATAGAGAATTTTCTTATAAAGATGATGCTTATAAGAAAAATAATTACTTTAATTTTACGCTTTATTCTATGTTTCCTTTGAAAGAACCAATCACCGAAAGCTAAAACTTAGTAGTTGAAAAGTTATAAGGAATTTTCTTATAACGATGATTCTTATAATATAAGAAAAATAATTACTTTCATTTAAGGCGCTATTCCATGTTTCCTTTGAAAGAACGAATTAACGAAAGCTAAAACTTAGTGGTTGAAAAGTTATAGATCATTTTCTTATAAAGATGATTCTTATAAGAAAAAATAATTACTTTCATTTTAGGTGCTATTCCATGTTTCCTTTGAAAGAACCAATTACCGAAAGCTAAAACTTAGTGGTTGAAAAGTTATAGAGAATTTTAAAGATGATGCTTATAAGAAAAATAATTACTTTAATTTTACGCATTATTCTATGTTTCCTTTGAAAGAACCAATCACCGAAAGCTAAAACTTAGTAGTTGAAAAGTTATAGAGAATTTTCTTATAACGATGATTCTTATAATATAAGAAAAATAATTACTTTCATTTAAGGCGCTATTCCATGTTTCCTTTGAAAGAACGAATTAACGAAAGCTAAAACTTAGTGGTTGAAAAGTTATAGATCATTTTCTTATAAAGATGATTCTTATAAGAAAAATAATTACTTTAATTTTACGCGTTATTCTATGTTTCCTTTGAAAGAACCAATCACCGAAAGCTAAAACTTAGTGGTTGAAAAGTTATAGAGAATTTTCTTATAAAGATGATACTTATAAGAAAAATAAATACTTTAATTTTAGGCGCTATTCCATGTTTCCTTTGAAAGAACCAATCACCGAAAGCTAAAACTTAGTAGTTGAAAAGTTATAGAGAATTTTCTTATAACGATAATTCTTATAATATAAGAAAAATAATTACTTTCATTTAAGGCGCTATTCCATTTTTGCTTTGAAAGAACCGAAGCTAAAAATTGTTGTTATAAGATATTACTTCTTGTATTTGATAGGAATTACCTAAAATACCTTAAGTCGAAAAAAAGGTAAAAGTAATGGTAAAAGCTATCAAGAGGGTACCATTGATTTTAAAGATCGTGTTTTACATATCTGCGCAAAAATTTAATTACATATCTGCGCAGCTCAAAATTACATAGTTGCGCAAAATAATTACATATTTGCGCATAAATTACATATCTGCGCAAAATAATTACATATATGCGCAGAAATTACATATCTGCGCAAAAATTACATATCTGCGCACAACAGCATCTCTCTTGTTTCTCGATAAGAAGCCATGTTTGTTTATGTTTTTTGGCGCGCGTTTATGATTATTTGCTTAACAAATTACATGGCCACTACGTCGACGTCGACGTCGACGTCGACCTCCCTTAACCCCGCACTAGAACCTCCCGTCCACTTTGCTTAAGGTCGCTGTTATCTGCGAGCATATTGGGAACAATTGAAACAAACAGTCTTGTCTAAAGAAGAAATATATATGTTGACTTTGAGAAGGTCAAAATTATTCAGAAAAAAAAACAGGTAAAATAGTTAAGAGACTTAAAGCAGTTTCCACTAAATCAAATTTAACCATGATTATCGAGTTCATCAACAAGTATATGACCAAAACCGTTCATCACAGAAATCATCTATGACACTATAGAAACGTTGTAAAATCTTTTAAAGATACAATCAGTTTTTGATACAATCTTTATTGATATTGATTTTTCAGAAAACCTCAAAGTGCCAGTTAAATATGAGCCTCAGTCTCTTCACTGGTCACATGAACAAAACTGTACATTCTGGTTTGCTTAAATATCAAGGAGTTAAGTCCTATCATCCATATATTTCATCACACAAAAAGCATGACCAACATTTTGTTCATTGTGTTTTGGAAGAAATGCTGCACAACACAGAACAGTATATCAGCTCAAACTCTGTCATCATGATTGAAAGTGATAATTGCAGCTGTCAATACAAATCATCAGCTCATTTTGACAGCATGCAAAGATTGAGTGATGATACCGGACGAAAAATTATTAGATTTTTTGGCATCCCTGAGCATGGAAAAGGTGAAGTCGACCATGTTGGGGGGTTGCCAAAACTGCAATCAGAAGGGAGATCGCAGCTGGCTCATTTTACAGTGACGTGAATGATATGTTGGCAATGTTAAGGGAGAAGTTTGAGAGCAAAGAGAGTCCCAAGTACGTTTGTAAAGTCATCAGTGAAAACACTGTGTTTGAGCAAAGGGAACTTTCCAAACTAAAGGTATTCCTCACGATAAACGGTTCTAAGAAATTTCAAGTTATGGTATTCAAACCAAATCAAAATTCTTTCTTAGAAGCACCCAGAATATGTATTTGTAAACAGTGCCAGAATGACTATGGATCATGTGCACTGTTTAAGACTTACTTCATTCCAACGATCCAATTGAAAGAAACAACACTGCAACAAATGCAACAAATGACGGTGAAGTTCAAGAAGAAGATCAAACCACAACGCACGAGTTTTTACTTCCAAACACCTTTTTTGCAATTGCATTAGACAAAAAGTCATCTGACACAGTTTGGTTCATTTTTATTCAGTCTAAAGGTTTTGCAGAGAACGACGAGAGTGATTCATAAGGCTTTTCTATCAAAAAAGGTCAATACCGCCTAAAGGGTCATTACTTGGAGAAGCACATTGAAAACAAAAAGGAAAAGGAAAGAAGACTGCATTCTTTTTTCCTGAAAGTGTCCTATATCCATTTGTACAATTGGATATCAACGTAAACTTTGACTGTAAACTAGGAAAAAAGAACAAACGTACACATCTTATCTCTGAAAAATCTAATTAAAATTCAGAAACAACGCATCTTAAGATAAAACTCCAAAACATCCAAACCACAAAAAGAAATCATATGGATCATATCACCAAATCAACGTGACAAGGAGAAAAGAGAAGAAAACGTTGACCAAGCATAATTTAGAAGAAGGATAGATTAGGAAAGACTTATTATTGAAAAGTTGGTCTAGAGCCTGGTTCGGCAAGCCGTATCCGAGGCAGTGGTGTTGTGGGAAAATTTTTCTGGAGGGGCCTAAGTCAATTTTTAAAAAATGGCGCCCCCAATTTTCCAAATTGGCGCCCCCACCCATCAGTTGCTGAACTCTTACTATTTACTAATTCGTTTGCCTAGGCATAATGAGGAAAGAAATGTTTAGTGGATAAAAGTAGATATATCTTTGATGAATGGAAAGGGGAAAAATCAGGCCCCACCATGGTTGGGGCCGACTAGAAAATTTTTGAAAATCGACTGTCAAGATACCCTGAATCACTAAATAAAAATAGACAAATTTCATACTGGCTAGAGTGAAAAGAAACTTAAAGAAACAATGTGTAAATGCGAGCGAAAAAATTGATGTTTCATCAATTGTAAAAGGGGTTACGCACGATACGAAAATCTCGTGTTCGCAAGCGAAAGGTTTTTTACACTACATACCGTAGGATTGCTAAACTTCCTTATATTCCCAGCGAAACTTTCCGATTGCTAGTGTAGAACGGAAAAGGACCAAAACGCCACAAAAGTAGATTTAACACGATTTTTGCCGGAGACGCCTAGAAGCGAAAAGATCCCGGAGATGGGTTAGGTATTTTTTCTCGGGAATGAGAAAGTTAGCCATTTTTACGATACAATTTTAAAAGTAGTACCCAGCCGTTTGCGTGATGCATGATCAGGTATGGAACGCCATAGCTGCCATAAGACGTCTTTTTTTATGAGCTCTTTTTTTATGAGCTCTTTTGAAGACCTCTTTTGAAGACCTCTTTTTTGATGAGCTCTTTTGAAGACCTCTTTTGAAGACCTCTTTTTTTATGAGCTCTTTTGAAGACCTCTTTTGAAGACCTCTTTTTTTATGAGCTCTTTTTATGACCTCTTTTGAAGACCTCTTTTTTTATGAGCTCTTTTGAAGACCTCTTTTGAAGACCTCTTTTTTTATGAGCTCTTTTGAAGACCTCTTTTTTTATGACCTCTTTTTTTATGACCTCTTTTGAAGACCTCTTTTTTTATGACCTCTTTTGAAGACCCCTTTTTTTATGACCTCTTTTTTATGACCTCTTTTGAAGACCTCTTTTTTTATGACCTCTTTTTTTATGAGCTCTTTTGAAGACCCCTTTTGAAGACCTCTTTTGGGATAGAAAGCCGCGTATTACTGGTCTTTCCTAATTCAATCCATACTATTATATAATACTTGTTCCAATGTTCCAATACTACTATACTACACTATACTATGCTATGCTATACTATCTACTATATGTAGTATGTGTACCCATAACTCGAATGTCTTCTTAATTCGAAACATTTTTGATTCCCCTCTAAGTTCGAGTAATAGAGACTCTATGTACTGTATATATGTACCATCATATTGTTCCAATCCCGGGGGGGGGGGTACTAGGTTTGCGAGGTGACGGGTATGTCCGAGCCGAAAACCGAAAATCAACCCTTTGAGAGACAAAATCTTGATGATTTTAGGACCCTTTGAGAGACTTTTTCCTAAATTTTGGTCGATTTTTTCCAAATTTGATTTGATTTTTTTTTTCCAGATTTTGGTCAAAATTTCTGGAAATCGTGACCCTTTGAGAGAAAACTTTTTGATATTTGCGATTTTGGGACCCTTTCAGAGACTTACTTACGAATTTTTACCCCTTTGAGAGACTTTTGAGGCATCAAAAAAGGTACCCTAATGGCTCGCACATACCCCGGCACCCATTTTGCCTAAGTACCCCAGTGGAGGCTCCAAAAGGAGCCCAATCTAAAATCTTAAATAAAACGAAGTTTTTCAATTATGTCAGTGGGTCCAATTGACCCTAACGTGACTCTAAATGGGTCCAGGGCACTCACTTGTGACTCTCGAGTCCAACCCTGACCCTAAACTGGTAGTGACCCAATAAGCGATAAATACGTCACTAAAAAAACGTCACATTCCCGTCAAATAAAAAAAAATGGATTTTTGGCCGTCCACAACCCCGACCGGAAAAAAGTGAGCGTCCACCCCTCCCAGATTATTTAGCGAGATTATGTATCGGATATATTCTACGGCTACGGTTGCGGGGCTGTCTGTACGGGTCGTCAACAAAGGCGACATGTCGATGTCTACATTGCTTTGTACGGGAAAAACACCAAAATACCGTATGAGCAAAGTCGACATAATGCCGTACGTCAGATATCGAACTTGCTTTCACCCGCCATTAATTGCCTTACTCGCCATTTCCCTCGCCACTTTAGCCGTAGCCGTTAAATATCCACTACCGGTTGAAAATTACGCATGCGCAGTATTATGAAGTATGTGGGCTCTAATTCACTGTATGGTAGGCTACGGATACGCTACAGTCAGACCCGATATTTTTGCGGACCTTGTCGGGACATCTGTGCATTTTTCCCCTGTTCGGACCCAGGCATTTTCTATGAAATTGGCTATTTTTTTCGGCAAAATATCATGTTAATGAATTTTCCGTTCCTTAAATTAACAATCAGCCTAGTGGAATTCCCTGTATTGTGAACGCGGGAAAAAATAATTACAAGGTCTCAAAAGAAGGAAAAAATTTTCCGGGGGTTTTGTTGTTTGGAATTGCTTAGGTCAGGATTGCTAGTAACGGCTTGTCACTGTGCCGGGTGCATACTCGGCGCCTTGGGCCCGCAGGGTTGCTAGTATTAGTAACGGCTCGAATTTCAGTCAGGTCAAAAAAGGGGCTATTTTACTCATATTATAATATCATTACCCCCGTCTTTTATGTCATTCTATAAGTATTTCCAAATTTTGTATTCTGCTGTGCGAGTGTGGCTCAACGGATAGCGCGTTGGGTTTCTGATCAGAATCTCTTTCGTTTGGTGGGTTCGAACCCCGGTCGGGTCGATAATTCAAGGTCAGTTAAAAAACACTTTAGAAAAGTCAGAAAACGTTGTAAATAAGTTAGAAAAGTCACCAGGGGGTCAGAAAGATATGGAGTTAGATCGAGGCCAAAATCGTTGGACCGGTGGTCGAACCGTTCACCCGATCGTTGGACCGGTGGTCGAACCGTTCACTCGATCGTTGAACCAGTCACTCGATCGTCGAACCGTCCACTCGATCGTTGAACCGGTGGTCGAACCGGTCACTCGATCGTCGAATCGGTCATTGAATCGGTCGTCGAATCGGTTGTCGAATCGGTCATTGAATCGGTCGTCGAATCGGTCGTCGAATCGGTCGTCGAATCAGTCGTCGAATCGGTCGTCAAATCTGTCGTTGAATCGGTCGTCAAATCTGTCGTTGAATCGGTCGTCGAATCGGTTGTCAAATCGGTCGTCGAATCGGTCTTCAACTCGGTCGTCGAATCGGTCGTCAAACCGGTCTAGTGAAGAAACTTGTTTGTTTTTTTTTTCCCACGGAACGTTATTGAATTTTCCGTTCCTTAAATTAACAATCAGCCTAGTGGGAATTCCCTGTATTGTGAACGCGGGAAAAAATAATTACAAGGTCTCAAAAGAAGGAAAAAATTTTCGGGGGTTTTGTTGTTTGGAATTGCTTAGGTCAGGATTGCTAGTACGGCTTGTCACTGTGCCGGGGCACTCGGCGCCTTGGCCCGCAGGGTTGCTAGTATTATAACGGCTCGAATTCATTCGGTCAAAAAAGGGCATTTTACTCAGATAATTCATTACCCCCGTCTTTTATGTATTCTATAAGTCTTTCCAAATTTTGTATTCTGCTGTGCGAGTGTGGCTCAACGGATAGCGCGTTGGTTTCTGATCAGAATCTCTTTGTTTGGTGGGTTGAACCCCGGGCGGGTCGATAATTCAAGGTCAGTTAAAAAACACTTTAGAAAAGTCAGAACGTTGTAAATAAGTTAGAAAAGTCACCCGGGGGTCAGAAAGATGGATTAGATCGAGGCCAAAATCGTTTTCACCGGTGGTCCGGTGTCGAACGTTCACTCGATCGTTGAGTCACTCGGTCGTCGAACCGTCCACTCGATCTTTGACCGGTGGTCGGTCTCGATCGGAATCGTCAATCGGTCAATTGAATCGGTCGTCCGAATCGGTCGTCGGTCGTCGAATCAGTCGTCAATCGGTCGTCAATCTGTCGTTGAATCGGTCGTCAAATCGGTTGTCGGTCGTTCGAATCGGTTGTCAAATCGGTCGTCGAAAACTCGGTCTGGTCGTCAACCGGTCTAGTGAGAAACTTGTTTGTTTTTTTTTTCCCACGGAACGTTATCATACAATACCACACGACCAAGATTTTTCTAAAAGTTGTGGGAGAAACCTGGGCTGTGAGACAATATTGTTTTCTTTAAGAAAATGTTTGATGACTTGTCCCTTCCCCAGCTTTGCACACATTACTTCAATGTCTATGTAAAATTATATTGTACGTTGAATCAACGTTACGGATGGGATAGTCTAAAGTTTTGTGACGAACAAATCAGATAAATAAATTCAGAAAAAGATTTTTGTTTTACCGTTAGATTTAAAGGACGAGTCCCGGTTTTGGCGTAGAGTTCCAGTCTCATTTTCCAAAGTCCGGATACCCCCTAAAAAGAGGTCTTCAAAGAGCAGCATAAAAAAAGAGGTCTTCAAAAGAGCTCATAAAAAAGAGGTCAAAAAAAGTGAAAAGACAAAAAAAGGTTTCAAAAAGGGTCTGCAAAAGCGGTCTTCAAAGAGGTCTAAAAAAAGAGGTCGAGGTCAAAAGAGGTCAAGCAAGAGTCTTCAAAAGAGGTCATAAAAAAAGAGGTCTTCAAAAGAGGTCTTCAAAAGAGCTCATAAAAAAAGAGGTCTTCAAAAGAGGTCTTCAAAAGAGGTCATAAAAAAAGAGGTCGCATAAGGCTTCAAAGAGGGCAAAAAAAAGAGGTCTTCAAAAGAGGTCTTCAAAAAGATGTCGAAAAAGAGGTCTTCAAAGAGGTCTTCAAAAGCTCATAAAAGAGGTCTTCAAAAAGAGCTCAAAAAAGAGGTAAAAAAGAGAGGTCTTCATGACGTCTTATGGCAGCTATGGCGTTCCATAATCAGGCAATAATTCGAGGCATGATTTGGGCTATTTTCGCGATACTTGCGTGGTGGACAGACATTTTTTTGGTAATTTTCATGATTGTCACGAGAGCAAGGAAAATTGCTATCAATGCATTTTAAACATGTAAAAACTCTGGTGAACCAAAAGAAAGTTGATATTCTAATTTCAAAACAAAATGTTTTTTTCAACTCAAATATCTTAAAATTTCGACCTAAAATGAGAACATCATGAGGATTTTTTGAGAAAAAAAATTGTCTTATGATACTTTGTGCAAAGTAACGGAATTTCGTTCCGTCTTTTTCTCTTTTCTCTTTTTCTTAAATCAGGGGGCAATATATATCTACAAAAATTGATCTTGTTTATCAAAAATTGAGAATATTTTACAATAAGAAAACCAAAGAAAATTTATATTTTCAAAATGATGAAATATATATTTATATATATATTGGAGAAAAGGTAAATATAAAATATTGAAAAAAATAAAAAATTATAGCCTCCAAAAAGTTTATTTTTTGAATGCCAAAAAGTAAAAAACTTTCAAAACAGGGAAACAATTTCATAATTTCCAACATACACTTTGTTAAATATAAGAACAACGAGGCTCAAAATCGCCGAAAAATAAGAACAATTTAAGAACAATGCTGAGCCTGAAAACTACTCAATTTCAAGCAATTTAGGGGTCAAAGAAATAAAAATTGGGTATAATGCCTAAAATACCTCACTTAAATCCTATTAATAAGAATATGATAGAGGCCCAAAAGTGAAAAAAAAAAAAAAAAGAACAGTCGAAGCTCAGAAAATTTTTACTGGTTCTTATATTAAAAAAAGTGTAATGCAAAAGAAGAAAAAACAAATCTCATATATACCGTGAGTGGTCCTAAATCCGACAGCCCTGCCTAAATCCGACCTCCCAAATAACTGGTATTAAAAAAAATTCTATGTTTACAAACATTCCCTCTCCAAGTTGAACAATAAACTACCGTGAGTGGTCCTAAATCCGACAGCCCTGCCTAAATCCGATGGGGTCTTTCAAAGATACAAACTGAAATAAAAACAAACCTTTCGCTGTGACACAATGAAGATACCAAAGTGTCAACTAAACTGAGAGTGAATCCATTGCTCTTGTTTAAAACATTAACAGTTTTGTAATGAAAAATTATGTTTTGTATAAGAAGCAATTAATGTTTTGGTTCAATTGGTTCAGTTTATCAAATCTCTCAGTTTAGTTGACACTTTGGTATCTTTATTGCGTCACAGCGAAAGGTTTGTTTTTATTTTAGATTGTATCTTTGAAAGACCCCATCGGATTTAGGCAGGGCTGTTGGATTTAGGACCACTCACGGTACTGGGAAACATTTTCATAATCTGAAAGAACGTTGAAAGGAAAAAATTCCCCTAGCAGAAGGCATTTTATAATTTTCAAAAGCATGCTGCAAAAGCAAAAAATGTCACATAATTGGCAATCATAACTTCCAAAAATATCAAAAAGAAAAAAGTCATGTCAGGATATTGCTTGAAAAAATTTTCAATTGAGGCGAAAATAAAAAAAAGTAGTGTTTTCTGAAACCAGCCGGGTGAAAAATAATAATTTTCTGATCCGTCCACAGACTATGGGTTCATCAATATCGTTCATTATAAAAAAAATCAAGTTGGATTTGTCAAGATTTGTTTGTTAGTAGTTGATACATTATAGTATATTCAGGGCTTACTTCTTACTGTTTGTACATAAAAGTTATCTTTAAAGTTCTATTTCAATGATCTTATTACTTAAAAAAGTTATCAAAAAAATGAAATAAATTTTTTTTTTCTGGCCGGCCGCATGAAAGCTATTTTTCTTCACCCGCATTCCGGAAACACTACATTTTTTTATTTTTGCCACTTACAGCAAAATTTTTCTACATTTTTTAAATGCATGGAAGAGAATGTCAAGTTCACGACAAAAGTTTTCCACATTTTAAACGCACAGGGAAGAAAATGTCCAAATTCACAGGAAAAATTTCCACGTTTTAAACACACATGGAAGAAAATAATGTCCAAATTCACAGCAAAAATTTTCCACGTTTTAAACGCACGTGGAAGAAAATGTCCAAATTCACAGCAAAAATTTCCACGTTTTAAACGCACGTGGAAGAAAATGTCCAATTTCACAGAAAAAATTCCCAAGTTTTAAACGCACGTGGAAGAAAATGTCCAGATTCACAACCAAAGGTTTTCCCACGTTTAAAATGCACGTGGAAGAAAATGTCCTTAAATTCACAGCAAAAGTTTCCACTTTTTAAATGCACGTGAAAGAAAATGTCCAAATTCACAACCAAAAGTTTTCAACGTTTTAAAAGCACGTGGAAGAAGATGTCCACAGCAATAATTTCAACGTTTTAAACTCACGTGCAAGAAAATGTCCAAATTCACAACCAAAAGTTTTCCAGGTTTAAAATGCATTTTAAAACACAAAGGGAAATTCAATCATCAATGTACTGTATCAATTAGTAAATTTTGCTCTGGGTTTAAATTTTAAATCCAACCACAACCATTTCCTTGGCTTGGGTGCCACATCTAGATATCTACCATCTGTCTGACCATCATAAACGATAAAAAAGTGAGTTCAAACTTTTTTGATGTTACAAGTAGGTATTTAATTTTTCAAATATAGCATGGTCAGATTTATCGACAAATATTCAGCCTTGTTAGAATTTGTGTAAATATACAGGCAAAATTGAAGTTAGTTTGTTGTGTTGTGAAAGTTGATAAAGCCTTTTTTTAAGAGAGCACTTAATTCGCATGCCAAACCAAACGAAACATCGCAAATCCGAAGGAATAATAAAGAACTTCATCATCAACCATTTCTTGTAACAATCATACAAAAAATGATCCAATCAACTCATTGAAGGGAAAAACCAAAGAAAAATTAGCGAAAAGCAGTAGCGCAACCAGTTGTTTATTTTTGCCGCCATCTTTATTTTGACTGTTGGAAAGCAGTATGGTCTGATCAACAATACGCTTCCGAGCCGGGCGACGTTTCCCGATTGACAAGGAGGATGGACCGCCGTGCCCATATTTTCTCGCGACGTTTCTTGAAGAAATGACGTCTTCATCCTACTATAAAAATACTCTACTGTTTTTGACGCCGGAGCACGATTTACAAAGAGATTTGGAAAAAATCCATTACGTAATGCTTCCAACAGACAGTCGGGTGCAGGTGACAATTCTCCATATTGGGACTTAAGACAGTTGCACAGGACGACGAAAGTCTGAATGGAAACGAGGCTAAAAAAGCTGAAAAATCGATTTTATCACCCCGCATATCAGCTTTTTTTCCCGCGATTTTGCCAAAAGAATCGCACTCGCTCGCTACGCTCACTCGTGCGTAATGATTTCAATATTGTTGTCAGCAAATTGATATTGGGGCGCAGTTAGATTTTTATTCAATAATGCTATATTGTACACAAAAAAACTTGTAAATTAGCTATATTACAAAGAAGTTACCAATTAACTTTATTGCGAGCGAAAAAAAAAATTGCAAGTAATTTAAAATTATCTCAGTAAAATTGGTCCTGGGCGCAATTTCAGGAGTATAAAGTATGATTTTTAAGATTGGGGCGTTTAAAAAATCTTTTGGCGCCCCTTGCTCTTCGGCGCCCCCTCAGAAAAGCTCCGCTGGGGGGGGCATGGCCCCCGGACCCCCCTGCCACAACGCCACTGATCCGAGGTAAACCTTAGACAGTTAGAAGAGACCCGCCCTGTATTATATTAATCTCATATATCTGAAAAAACTAATTATGTAATATTATAGTGTTTGATACATCAGTGCTATTCTGTAGGCTAAATCTGGTCTGTTTTATTGTAGAATCACCAAAGATTTTTAAGCAGAGAGGATGCGCTATATGAGCTTTACTGCCAGAAATGGTAGCCATTTTTTCACAAACAAAAACTTTGGAAATTCTTTTGATTGCTATAAATTGGCAGTTTACAGCTGGTGGAAAAGGACGGGTACATAATGCATATTGCATAATGCATAATGCATAATATTTGAAAAATGTCAATCTTAGAGGCCATAATAAAGAGAATTTGAAAAATAATACTTTCAACAAAACAAATATACCATTTTCTACCAGAAAATAAAGGCTGTAAATTTGAATTTTGGATGATGAAGAAAATCCACGATCGACTGAAAATGCTTGTCGCCATTTTGATTTTCATAGTTGTATTTTACAGAACGTAGTGTAGAGTAGAAAAAACACGAAAATATCTCCTCCGTATTTTATAGCAAGATCTTTATTCTGGGTTTTCTCAGAGATCTTTTCGAACAATTACTAATAAATTTCAACGGGTTTTCCCTCTTACATTAACCATGTGAAGCGGACGGAAGCCAATATCCAGCAATATAAATTAAAGAGCTTTATGCGAAAGCTAGATCAAAGAAAATAGACTACGAATCTTTTTACAGTCGAATGTTTATGTGTTTGTACCTTTTTTTGAGAAAGAAGAAAAGGGAAAACCTTTCTGATCTGTTGCATCTTCTTATTATTTATGCTAAGGAAAACCCTTTGTTGTTATGATTCAAATGTTTTCTCTTTCGTTCGGATTCGAAAAGTAAATTTCATGTCTGAGGAAATCCCTCTGATTGGAATGTTTACAAAGAAACTCTTCTATAAAGAGGATTTCGCGGTTTTAGCCTCTACAAAGGAGATTTTTGGATGATATAAAATCGCTCTGTAAATTACACAATACTATTATGCATTATGCATTATGTTTTATGCATTTTGTACCCGTCGTGGTGGAAAAGGTTGATTTAGCCTGGATATCCAGGCTGTAAACTATTTCACCGTCTAGTTTTTATATTTTACCCATGTCTTCCTGGTCTCCCTAGAGCGATTTGCATTCTCCATATGAGAATTGCTTGCGCTCACTTTGCTAAAGCCGTAAGGACCAATCTACACGGCGCGGAGCAATTTTGAAGCAAAAATAGGATAGTCCTCCACTTGCTAGTGACGATAGAGCTTTCTGTTTCATGAAAACATGAAAAAGAAGAAAACAGAGGCAAGTTCATTTTCCAAAAAAAACATGATCTGATGGTTGGTCATGATAATGCATGCAAACTTGGTCATGGACTCTGGTGTAATCTTTGGATGTTTTAAATGGTTTTAGATCTTGTAAGGCTGCTTTTATTAAGTTCTGTTTTGCTGCCCTCGGTTGGCTAGGAAAGTTTTGGAAACATGGGTTTGCACTTTCATTCTCTAGAGAGACCAAGCTCTATAATTTTAGAACTTTGTATGTTGAGGTAAATTTTGTTTTTTCTTTAGTTTATAGCTTGGATATCCAGGCTAAGATTGATTTCCAAATTTGTGATATTCATCGCTCTGACAGGTATTTTTGGGGGTACTTCATTCGGTACTCCATGGAGCTAATCCATGACCCCCGTTGAGGCCAGTTCTATCCACAGATTGTAAATCACATACAATACTTTTCTCTTCAATGTAAGTTTTGAACAAAGTTTTGCTCGACTTCGTTGCTCTTTTTGGTGTTTGAACTGTCTTTATCTAGAACTAGATTGTGTAACTCACTTCATCAATCTTGTTGAAGCGGTTCATTTTGATTCTGATGTTGAGATGAAAAAAATATTGACTAAACCTTTAAACAAACTAACAAACATAGACAAATAAACAAAAACTCGCACACAAATACAAAGAAACAAAAAAGGGGTTAAACAACAGACAAAACAAACAAGTTCAAAGAGACAAGAACAAGACAAAGAAACGACAAAATACAAGTATAAAAAAAAACAAATTTTCAAAAAGTAGGCCCAGAACCCGGTTTGACACCTAAAGTCCGTGCAACCGTCTGCGCGGGAAAGAACGAAAAAGAAAATGACTGAGAAAACTCAAGTTCAAGTTTCAAGTTTATTTTCGTTTTACGAGCTTATGTACATTTAAAAATTCCTAACACGGAATAACCCTAAGGGTTTACAAGGCGGTTGGAAATAAAAACTATAATGATATATATAGTAAAAATTCAAAACTTTATTTTTGTAATGATATATATATATAATGTTAAAAATCTAAGAAATAAAAACTATAAGAGAAAAATAGAAATGAGCAGAAATGGAGGAGAGAATGGATATATATAGGGTGGCCAGGTCAAAATTTCAAACTCATCAGGTCACTTTGAA
>NW_027104086.1:0-9240 GCF_902728285.1 Clytia hemisphaerica
TCTTTGTAGTTTACACTTCATTTGAGATAAAATATGCATAATATAATACTTGTCTTAGATTGAAATCTATGGCTAATATATTAAGCTGCATTGAAAAGCAATTTTTACCGTCTAGTATGACATATTTTTCAAATTCTGACACTTTTTCCAGAAGAAAATCTAAAATACTAAAAAACATTCCCATAAAGTTTGACTTCATGAAAAGAAAACTGGCTATGATCAGGTAACTTCATTCTAGATTTGAAGGACTCATTATAAGGTTTCAAAAAAACCAAAACTTTGCTATATTTCAGTTGATCAATAAAAAATTAGAAAATGAAACCTTGTTGGTTGCGGACATAACTTTTTGTCAAATTTACTTTAAAATCAGCAATAAACATTAAACTGAGTAATTATCGGTCAGCCTAAGCTGAGCATTCAAATAGGTAAAATTTTCCACCATCATCATCATAAGACGGCAAAAAAAAAATCCGATTTTCCGTCTCAATTTGATTTCAAAACTTCTTCCGATGGGTTAATTTTTGGGTACTTTTTAGCGTGCGTTGTTTTTACAGATCATAATGTAGTTTCAAGATGGCGGCGGCTCAAGCGATAGTCAGATGTGACAAGTCAGTGTTGTACCAAAGTATTTCCAGTGTAAATCTGTTGCAAGCTTCAATTTCTGTCATTTATTTTCTTAACTCGGCAAATCAAACACATGATTTCATCAGGGGATTCTTTTCTATATCCTTTGAAGGTTTAAAGCCGTTTGCTCAAGTTTTTGTTTATGTTGAATTTTCTGATATATACTTTTTAATTGCTGCTTTTATAGTTTTGCAAAAAACATATATTTTTTGTTTGCTTCTACTGGGATTGATGGTGTATAATGTTATTGGGATTGATAAAGTTTACAAAAAGTACAGCTACTGTATAAATTTGATATAAAGACTGGATGCAATCGTGCTTTTTTGGACTTGGACGTGTTTGTGATAAAGGCGAATTGCAAAAAACTGTTTGGTTCCCGTCATTTCTACTTTAAAAACCAAATGATGACATCACATCTCCTATTATTGGACTTGCAAAATTATGACAAATGGTCTTTGGAATTTGATCATTTATATTAATATTAAATATACAGTTCTTGTTGAAAATGATCAAACTATTTTTCACGCATTCCGGGACGCGATTGGTTTTCTAACCTTTTAACCTTGGCGCACATTTGACTGAATGATGGGATGGAATGAATGGCGAAACAGTTATAGATATCTCTTATCAGATTCAGAAAGGAGCTGCCGTACGTTACACAACATGCTGTGCACACTCTCATCACAACTTCACAGCCATAAAAACAGAAATCTGGTCTTCATTTACATTGTTTTAAAGTTAAAAAAAACTGCAGGTGGCACAGAAGAGAGGACTCCTAGTTGAAATTAATTGCTTACACGCTGCCCTGTTGAATTTATTTTATTATGGTTGTTGTTTATTCCACCAGGCGGTAATCAATCGCCCAATTCATAGACCAACAAAAAGCGAGTTTTAACAAAACAGGGGAAATGAGCTTCCCCACTAGTTGTGAATTTAAGTTTGCTTCGATTATCAGTTGCGACCAGCAAAGTCTTCAAGATGGTTGTGTGCATGTTGTGTAACTTGCGGTTACTTAAACTACAAAATTTATTTTCCCAGACTGGCCATCCAATAGTACGTACACAGTGAAGGGGGAGAGGGGGTTCAGCAAAAGCGTACATCTATTGTTTAAACAAAGTCATTTCTATTGTTCTCTGCGTACAAGGGGGAGGGGGTGTCAAATATTTGGAAAATCTTTGCGTACGTACTATATGGATAATGCTAAAGAGAAGTATACTTTGAGCTTCTCGTGGGGGGGGGGTTGGAGGCCTTGAGGAGGAGCTCTCAGGCTTGTTTTACATAATTTTAAATCATGTTATCAAATGTTTCACATTTTGTACATTATTCAACATATTTAGTCTACTCTGTTTCAGTGCATCTCTTACATCTGTTAACCCACTTATTAAAGTTATCTAGCTAAGCTCTATTGGCTGACCTTCAAGCCTCGGCTGGTTTATTTGGCTTTTAATACTTTGCTGTACTTGAACCAAGACTTAATCATTGAAATTTGTTGTCTTGAAAGGTCTTTGTAACTAAGATTTCCTGAAAATTGAAGATTTATCTGTGAAAGAGAATCCAATCATATATCATTTTTTGTCATAATCTACTTTTAAAAGTTAAATTTTGAGCTTGACATTAACTGTTGTACATCTTCATAATCAGTAAATATGATTTTTCCTTGAAAAACCACTCAACCTTTTCAATAGAAAGGGTTAAATGGGTAATAATGCTATGTTGCGGACATAACTTTCTTCCAGGGTAGACCATAGAACATTTTACATCATTTATTTAAAATTTTGGAGTGTCTTTTTCTGTTGCTAAAATTTAAGGAATATTTGAGACTAAATCAATATAAAACCAAAAGATTTGGTTTGGTTTGATTTCAGTTATTACATGTTTTTCTTTGAAAAAAACAAAAGAAGACGCAACAATGATATTAAAACTTTCCAAAATTTCTAATAGAAAAACGACCCTAGAGGACACAAAAAATGAAAAAAGCAAGGAAATGCATGGTATTACAAATGTAACCTCTTTAGTATTGTCAAGGTGTTAGCATAACTGCTTAAGAGGGTTAAAAATCTGATAAATACTTTAAATAGTTATGTCCGCAACATACAATTTGCTACAGAGTATGACTCTGTTTTGAACTATTGGAGCAATTCTAACTAGTCTGTAAGTGAATGTGTAGTGGATTATGCTGTGCGAACACTACACAATGAATTTAATATGCAAATTAATGCATGATTTATCCTTTTTTCAAGCTCCAGGTTCAGAACCATCATTTTCAAAGAAACAAAAAGTTTATTTTTATGTTAAAATTTTCATTTTAGACCTTTAACTTGGCATCAGAGTATTTGTTTTCTATTTCTAATAGCCTAAGCATTACTTCCATATAATTAGGGTAGGGCGTCAACAGTCATTTTTGGGGCAAAGTCAGAAAATTCAAGGTGTAGTGTTTTTTTATGAAAATTTAACCTATTGTGAGGCATTCTGCGCAATTTTTAAGGTCAGAAGTTCAAAATTGGCCGAACCCCCCTGGGGGTACTGATTCGCACTACAGGCAAAAATTGGAAAAAATGGCATTTTCTGGCCTTTTCAGGCCTGTAAATATGTCAAAACTATTGCAAATCTTATTTTTTTCACTTGCTGTACTAAATTTTATGAAGAAACAAACAAAAATAACATATTGGATTGAAAATTTGCCCATTAGAGCCCTAAACGAGCCGTTTTAAGCCAATTTTGGTAGCAAAATGCTTTTTAAGCCAATTTTGCAAGCTCATAAACTTTAAACTGATTGATTCACATGCCTGAAATTTTCAGAGATGGAGTCTTTAATAAAGTCTTTAAGCAAAATGAATTTCAAGTTTTCACTGTTTTCAAAAAATCATAATGACGTCTTCAAAATTCGCTTTTTAGCAAAAAAAGTCAAAATTTCTCAAAAATAGCATTTTTTAAGGCAAGCTTCTAAAACTGAGTTTTAATGCTGACTGAAATTTTTTTTTCAGTGATATATACTGGAGATACTCCAGGGAAATCAAAATCATTTGCGTCTGGGATGCGTCTATTCCGCCATTTGGAAAATAAAATCCCTGCTAAGAGCAATTTTTCAGGCCAAAACCCCACTTTGGACTGAAAAATCTCTAAAATGTCAATACATGGGTCCAAATTTTCTTGCAGTGATAGTATTCTGGAATACTAAGGAAAATCAAAGTCATCTGGGCTTGGGATTTGGGTATATCCACCATTTGTAATTGAAATTCCTGCTAAAACGCAATATTTCAATCAAAATCCAATTTTTCACTCAAAAAATCTTAAAAATGGCAATAGAAATAACTAAAATCTTTTTGCAGTGATAGTTCTTCTGGAAATACTCCGGGAAATCAAATTGTTTGGGTTTAGGATTTGGTAAATCCGCCATTATGGAATTGAATTATGTGTTTAAAATGGCTAAAACAACGTTTCAAGCAAAAAAACCCGTTTTGAATAAAAATTGCTCTAAATGACATAGACATGGACCCAAATTTTTTTGCGTGATAGTCTTCTGGAAATACTCCAGGGAAATCAAAATGTTTGGGTCTAGGATTTGGGTATATCCGCCGTTATGGAATTGAAATATGTGTTAAAACTGGCTAAATTGCAACATTTCAAGCAAAAATCCCATATTGACTTTAAAAAACTGCTCTAATATGGCAATAAATATGAACCTAAAATCTTTTTGGAGTGATAGTGTTCTGTAAATACTCTAGGGGTAAAAACTATTCAGGTATAACATGCTTCTGGGACCGCAATTTTTAAACTTAAGCCAGTTTTAAAATGTATATAATATTTCAAGCTAAAATTCAATCTTTTTTTGACGAAACAAGTCTTGAAAATGGAAAGTAAGTGGGCTATAAGAATGTGGGTGACTGGATTTTTTAAATAATATATTTCAACTAGTATTCTAAATTAAAGGATTGTAATTCCCTTTCTTGCTTAATATAATTACAAATATTTAGTCAATTATGATTGTATCGGATGAAATATGTAGCATTTTAACAGAGATTTCAATTCCATAAGGGTGGATGTAAACAAATCTCAGACTGAAATGATTTTGTTTTTCCAGGAATATTCAGAATACTATCACTCAAAAAAAACAAATTTGGGTCCATGTCTATTGTCATTTAGAGCAATTTTTATTCAAAAACGGGCTTTTGCTTGAAACTGTTGTATTTAGCCAGTTTTAACACATTTCAATTCCATAATGGCGGATATACCCAAATCCTAAACCCAAACAATTTTGATTTCCCTGGAGTATTTCCAGAAGACTATCACTGCAAAAAGATTTTAGGTTCGTGTCTATTGCCATTTTTAAGATTTTTTGAGTCAAAAATTTGATTTTTGATTGAAATATTGCGTTTTAGCAGGAATCTCATTTCCAAAATGGTGGATATACCCAAATCCCAAGCCCAGATGACTTTGATTTTCCTGTAGTATTTCCAGAATACTATCACTGCAAGAAAATTTGGACCAATGTCTATTGACATTTTAGAGATTTTTTCAGTCCAAATTTGGGTTTTTGGCCTGAAAAATGGCTCTTAGCAGGAATTTTATTTCCATAATAGCGGACATAGACGCATCCCAGACCCAAATGATTTTGATTTCCCTGGAGTATCTCCGGTATACTATCACTGAAAAAAAAATTTCAGTCAACATTTAAACTCAGTTTGTAGAAGCTTGCCTTAAAAAATGCTATTTTTTGAGAAATTTGACTTTTTTTTGCTAAAAAGCGAATTTTGAAGACGTCATTATGATTTTTTGAAAACAGTGAAAAACTTGAAATTCATTTTGCTTTAAGACTTTATTAAAGACTTCCATCTCTGAAAATTTCAGGCATGTGAATCGATCAGTTTAAAGTTTATGAGCTTGCAAAATTGGCCTTAAAAAGCATTTTGCTACCCAAAATTGGCTTAAAACGCGGTTAGTGTAAAACGCAGGTCACAGGTCACAGGTCACAGGTCACGGGTCACAGGTCAGTGTTGACAGGTCAGCGTTTATTACTGTAAAACACAAAGAAAATGTTTGAAAAACAGTTGTTAATGTCAATGATATAATTCCAAAGGTATTTTATTAATCTAGAACTATTTTAAAGCTAAAAATCTACCCACGTGTTTACCACGTGATTTCGCGTTTTATGCCGTGTATAACACGGACCTGTAATACTTGTATTATATATGTGACTCCCCAAGCGATTTGAAGTACACGAAAGTCCGATCGGCTAAAGCGGGTAAAAGACCGGTCTCATAGCGGGCGAAGTGAAATTTCAAGCGGCCTAACATTCTAGAAGATCGGCCATGAAGCGGCCAATGGAATTTTTCCAAGAACGGCCTCAAGGCCTCTATTAGAGGCTTTTTCTTGATTGAGAGATCGGCCAAGCGGCCAGCGGCCTATTTAGCGGCCAGCGGCCTATTTAGCGGCTAGCGGCCTATTTAGCGGCCAGCGGCCTATTAGCGGCCTTCTTAAGGGATCTTCTCAAAAATGTAATCGTTTTTCGTTTATGAAGTTCGATTAATGATTCGACTATTAATTAATCTCCTATATTCGATTATTTTTAATCTCCCATATTCGATTATTTAATCCTTGTATTCGATTAATTAATCCTTTTTCGCTTATATCTTAGGGATCTTCTCAAAAATATAACCGAATTTCGGTAAAATGGTTCGGTTAAATTCGGCTGTTTAACCGAATCGCTTCGGTAAAAAGTTTAAATAATTCAGTAAAAGTAATTATTGAATTCGGCTTAAGCTTGTGGAATTTGGTTAAAGTTTTACCGAATTTCAGCTATAAAGAATTTTACATTGTCTAAAATAATAATAGAGAATTCCACTGACTGAGACGGGGATATTAACAAAAAGATCGTTTGTGGTGAGACAGGGTTATCTTGAAAATTGTTCTTTTAACTACTTACAGATTCTGAATTTGTTTATCTAGTATTTTTGAATAGCGAAATACTTAGCTCTCTTACATTTCTTTTCAAATCATAATATAGAATTGGAAAGCAAGAAAAATGTCTCGAGAGACCAAATATCTTGAGGTTCAGCCAAGCCCAGCATGACCCACAACGAACGAAGCAGAGTGCAGACTTTCACTAAATGTTTGTTTACATTGAGCTCCCTTGCGTACTTTCCTTCGTGTTAAGGAAATCTTTCTTTGTTCCAAATGTACTTGAAAATGTAAGTAAATTGAAAAACAAAGCAAAGGGTCGCTAATGGCCGCTAAGAGCCGCTAATGTCCACTAAGGGCCGCTAATGTCCGCTAAGAGCTACTGTTAGCGGCTTAAAACTTCTATGTGGCCGCTTCACTGTGGCCGCTTTTAATAAGCGGCCTTGCATCGGCCTTCTTCAATATCCGAGCGGCCCAAAAGGTAAAAAGACCGGTCGAGTAGAGGCCAAAGAAGATCGGTCTTTTTACCGATCGGACTTTTATGTACTTCAAATCGCTTGGGGAGTCACATATTACATCTATATCACACATGCAAAAAAGTTATCTTTTCAATGTTATACGCATGTTACGAATGTTATATACAAAGAATAAAGAAATATTCGAATATCGATCTCACCTTTGCCTTAAACAGCCCCTAACAGGAAAATAGCTATTTCACAATCACTAATGTCATATCTCATTTTATCTCCTGCATCACCTTGGGTATGATAACAAGAATTGATGAAAATAGCGTCAATGGGATTATATTTTATAAATGTTTTAATATTTTTATCCCCTGCTTCGTATTTTTGATAAAATGACGTCACTATTTTCTCTCTAAAGTAAAACAGCTCTCTTGGAGTATTTATTGTTTTCAAAACCTGTCAATCTATATCCACTTGCAGCGTCGGCATCCTATTACGCATGATAAATATTTTATTGTTAATTGGTGTACAAAACCTCATACTTTGAGATAACATCATTATTTACATAATTTAAGTGTCATTTGTTGTCAATTTTTGGGGTTGATGATTTGTCGTTTAAGTCTTCTAAATACCATATTTTGATATTACATTTCCATTACATATATTATTTTCAGGAACTTTTGTTATGAGTTGTATGTTATGGGTTGTATGTTACGAGTGCGTTACAGTTTTCCGGTCTGTAATTTGTATGACCTGTGACCTGTGACCCGTGACCTGTGACCCATGACCCGTGACCTGTGACCTGTGACCTGTGTTTTACACTAACCGCTTAAAACGGCTCGTTTAGGGCTCTAATGGGCACAATTTTCAATCCAATATGATTATTTTGTTGTTTTTTCATAAAATTTAGTACAGCAAGTGAAAAAAATAAGATTTGCAATAGTTTTGACATATTTACAGGCCTGAAAAGGCCAGAAAATGCCATTTTTTCCAATTTTTGCCTGTAGTGCGAATCAGTACCCCCAGGGGGGTTCGGCCAATTTTGAACTTCTGACCTTAAAAATTGCGCAGAATACCTCACAATAGGTTAAATTTTCATAAAAAAACACTACATCTTGAATTTTCTGACTTTGACATTTGACGCCCCACCCTAATATAATAAAACATCATGCCAGCTTGCAAATACACTTTATCAGCAACATTTTTAGATGAAATAGTTATGTCCGCAACATGAAATACATATGAAAGAGGTGAATAAACTGGAAATCTTGCCAATGGAAAATTATGAAACTTTTTTCTGGTTGTAACAAACTTAAAATGACCTTAGATGCAATAATTTGTCAAAGAAACCTAAAATTGGTGTTTAGAGGTTGAGAAAACTTCATGATTTGTTGCGGACATAACTTTTTGTTGCAGACATAACTGATTTTTGGAGAAACTATTTTGTTTCACCGTCTCCCAACAAATAGCCTTTGAGACTTCAAATTTGTATAAAATGACCCCAAATGTAACCCTTGACATGGAAAAATGATTCAGCTGAGTAAGGATAACTCCTTGAAAAATTTAAAGGATTAAATAGTGTGCGGACATAACTCAAAAATGTGAACGGAAACAAGACGCTGTTCACTTCAAAATAATTTTTCGCGTTGACCAAGATAACTGGCGTTTTTTTGCAACTTTCTCTAGTTTCCCGTTATCTGGGAAGGATTTAAAATGTAAAAACCAGTGAGCTATAGCTTTTCAATTTTTTTCTGTGTCAAATCTATGCGGACATAACTTTGTGAACGGAAAAAGTTATGTCCGCAACATTTTTGATTTTATATGCCAAAAAAACTTTTTTTGGCGGTTCTTACTGTGTTTTTCATTTTTCATATCCTCTGGCTGTGTGAACAACAAAAACCAAGCTGGAAAAAGCATGTTGTTGATGAATTATAATACAATGATGTTGATCAATTTTTTAAAAACCTTATTTTCCGTTCACATTTTGAAAGAAAGCCCCCTCTAGGAAAATTTGAGTACCTGTTATATCAGAAAAAATGACTGTTTAAGCTTGCCCATATCAAGATTGACCAGAAACAATAAGATTTGATATGACTATTATACCTATAGAGATTTCACCAAAGCCTCAAAGTAGGAAAATTAATAAATCGAAAGTGGGCCACATTACCAGATTCATGCTCTTACATTGAGCTCCCTCTGCGTGCTTTCCTTCCTTTCCTTCATTTGAGGTGTGCGATAGCACGCGCACACCTCC